>NC_081819.1:12770000-13070000 GCF_030704535.1 Vitis vinifera
TAAACCCCCGTGAAGACCCAGATTGCACCATCACCCTCATTCTTGAATCTACAGGAAATGGAAAACTGGCCCTCTTCCACCCCCAACATCTCCAAAGACCTTTTATCCCAACAAATCATGACACCTCCTACTGTCCCCTTAGCATTCAAAACCTTCCAATCAAGAAATCTCCTCGGCCCTAAACTCCTCACCATCTCTTCAGACATCACTTGCACCTTCGTCTCTTGAATACAGAACAAGTCCACCTTTTGATTCCTGATAACTGACTTAATAATTTTCCTCTTGGGCCTATCATTCATACCCCTCACATTCCAACTCAAAATTCTTAAATTCATTGGACACTTACTTTCTGGTTCCCTCTACCCTGCATAGGGCTTTTCAAACCTTGAGACCTCCAGCAGGCCTTTACCTACAATCTTTTCCTTTCTTTTTCTGATTTTGCCCAAGAAGCTCAGAATTTCCTCCTCCAAGCCTTCCGTAGAAAAGCCTAAAAAATGACTGAATTTAATCAGACTACTCTCCTCCCAATTCAGCTGATCTTCCTTGCTACCCTCTTGGAACTCCGTCTGGTCTGCAGTCCACCCCGAGTTTCTTCCCAGAGGCTCGACACTGTTGATCTCAACCAAGTCCCAACAGCCATTCATTTTCTCTGTTTTTTCTTCTGCATTTGGATCACGTGACCCACTTCCAACCAATACCCCCTCCCTTCGCACCCCAGAATGGTTGTAACCCTCCCTCTCCGGAGACTGACAAAAACAAAAGGAATTAGAGGAAGAAGCCCCTTGTACCCTGAGGCCCCCCAAATTTACATCTAAGTCATACCTTGCAGCTTCTTCCTCCAGCATCCTTTCTGCTCCCTGATATGTTAGGGTCGTCTGCTGTCTTCTCCCCATTTCTTCTTCTCTGCATCTAATGAACTCATGCTCCATAATGGTAATTTTATTATTACCGTTGAGGCCATGGGAGAAGGTTTTTAAAAGGGGCCCATTGTCCATTAAATGGGCCTGAGATAAGGTGGCTTTCCCTTTCTGAAGGTGGCCCAGTCCAGCGTCTGCAGCCCGCCTCAAGCTTCTAACTTGCCGCGGCCCAGTCTGATCCCCCTTTGGATTTTCATATCCTAATTTTAATGAGGGCCCAATAGCCCAATCCATCATCCGGCCTGGACCCACGGACCCAGCAAGTGAATCGGGCCCCCTACAGCAAGCCCACTTGCGACAGAAAGTCCATTTCTACTGAGCCCTCATCCTGCGTCAGCCGACCCGTCCCATCCTCTGACTGGCGCTGCACCTCGAACCCCGCGCCCACCATCTCCTCCACTCTCGACCCGGCGCGTGGAGCTCCATCACCACTAACCTCCCCTCGTGGATGATTGCTCAGGCCGCGCTTCCATCCCTCGTCTTGCCTTAACACCGGCACCGCCTCCCACCATAGGGATAGGGAGTAAGACATCTCTTCCACCCCTATCACCAGCGACCCAGGGATGTTCACGCCGTCCAATCTGATTAGAATCCTTGCCCACTGTAATTCCTCCATGCTCTCCGTTCTTGGATCAACATCTAAGAAACCACCACAAGCATCTCCCACCCTTCTCAACACCGATGGGACCCATAGCGAAACTGGTAGCCCCAATATCCTCACCCACACTTCCCTTCTTACCTCTCCCTCTTCCATACACCCCGATCTTGGATTCCACCGCTCTAACCCCATTTGCACACCTCCCACCACCTTATTACCAGACAAGTGAACCCTTCTTGCTTCTTCCACGAACTCAAATTCCAATAGAGCTCGTCCTTTACCCATGCACGCAATCCCCATGCCTTTGCCATTTTCCAACCCAAATTTTCCAAGTCTTCCCCTTTTTCGTTGCTAGGGTTCCAGCTTCCAATCAAGCAATGCTCCAGCCTGCTAAGGTTTCTGCTTAGCTCCTCCCGTCCCACCTCCACTTGAATGGTATTGGGTTCCTTGTCCCCCCAACCCTTCACCATGTCCGCGAACGACCTTCCCTTCACCATTTCCGGGCGCGGCCTTCCCAAAGCCCTTACTTCTTCCTGTTGTACCTTTTTGCCAACAGTGATATCCATCTGGCGCAACACTTCCACCATCGCCGTCCAACCCCCCTTATCCCCTTTGCTCTTCGGGATACAAAGACTGTATCTCTTCGACACCACATCGACAACCCCTAACCGCAGGAAGCAACCCGCCCTGTTAGATACTCGCACCATGGAGAAGCTTCGCCCCTTCTCCTTCCATCTCTTCTCCCAGCTTCCAACCCTCATATCCTCGATGCACTGTTGAAGACCTTCCATGAACAGCCCTACGCTGTTCAAACCCATTTGCACCCAAGACGATACCCCTCTCTTACTTTCCGTTATGGTTAGGGTTGTTCCTCCCCTTTCCACCATTTCCAACTCAAACGTCTTAGATTCCACCCCGAAGTTGCTTGCCTTTCTCTTCCTCCTGTTCTCCGCGCATCGCGCATTCCCATCGCTGTCGATCTCTCTCGCTCTCTCGCTCTCTCGCTCTCAGACTCTCTCGTTCTCTCTCTCTCGCTCTCAGACATTTTTTCACTTTTTAGACCCAAGGGAATTATTTACAAACTCTGTCACTCCCAACTATCTATCTTGAGTATTACTTATGAACTCTTGGTAAAATAAAATCTCTATGTTTGTCAATTTTAAGATTGGGAAAAACTAGGCATGAAACCTTTGGTTAAGGTCCTGAAATGGGCCTAGCATTTAAGCCCCAACACTAGAAGATGGTTCCCTTATAACCTACTTGGTCTATAAACAAAGAATTGTGATTGTTCTTACAAAACATGCGAAGTCCTACCCAAAGGACAACCCACCTCTACAAAGAGGTCTCAATCACAATTCAACCCCTCCCTCTAGCTAAGGGCAAGGGACACAAGCATGCAACATCCCACAAGCTTGTAACATCACACAATTGTTTTCCGAACCTTATTAAACATACATAATTACCACATGAAATATTGACAAATAAAAAAACATAATGCAAATTCAAATTTTCAAGTGTTGTCCAAAAACAAGTTACACCAACCTAGCACAAGCAAAATCCCATCGTAGTGGGCATAAAATAGGGTAGACACCACCATCATCATGGAGACTTCAACAAAAGAGCCATGGAAAGCACAAGAGAGTCATGCTCTTTACCCTTACCCTCAAAAGGCTCAACATTGTTTATATCAAAACTCTTGACATGAAAGCACATCAACCTCATACCTATAGGTGAGGTAAGAAGATTTGCATCACCATTTGATTCCCCCCAACTACCACCTTGAGAGATTCCTAAGCTACTCTAATCATGGTGCTAGCCATGACCTGATCCTCAAACATGGTAAGTTGATCTTTGGCAATCTCATCACTTGCAAGTAGGAGAAAAAGGTGAAAGATACTCGAGCCTAATCAACAAACATCAAACCTATGGAAAAAGTATGGTATCAAGCGCAAAAGACTTTTTTGTATCACTATTCCCAAGATAATCAAGACCTAAGCATTCCACATATAAGCTCACATCAAATACCAAAGGAATCTTGTGATCCTTCAAAGACTTGACCTCATCATGTCAAAAGAGTTGCATCATCACTAGCCAAGCCCATGACAACTACATAATGTACTTCCCAAACAATTTCGACTACAATTTGGTAGCTTGGAACCACCTTAGCACCGACTTAACTCTTTTGGCATCTTTATCATATAAGTACTTAGCACCTATGTGAAGCAAAAGACAACCAAGTACAAATCAAAAAGCTAAAGAAGGCTAGTGACAAGACAATAAACTACTTTAAAGATCAGATATGGACAAGCACAAGAAGTAATCACTTTGGGAAAGAAAAAACAGAATGAATATGTCATCATCGGTTAGTGCAGAAAATTACTCCCAACACCATTATTGGCACACAACCTAAAGTAGCTAAAAAGCCCTAAACTTTTCTAATGATAAAAGAGATCAGGGCTAGGGGGACATTGAAGCTACCAAGATTTACCTCACTCACAAATGAGGACCTTACAAAAGGCATATCTTGAGGGCTCACCAATTAATGGACCCAAATCCTTAAAAGAAGAGACCAACTACCCTTGGCATCTTGTAAAGAAAAGTCAATGAAATGTAGAAAAGCTTACTCTATCTATTGGCCCATTGACTCTATAAGACCCTAGCCTTGCAACTAAAAGGGCATTCCATAGCTCTTGTAATTACTTAAAAGTTGTGTGAACATTCTTGAAGAGGTCCTTCCCCAGCAAGCTTTTTGTATCCAACAAGTGGTAGAATACAATTTCAATTATTCTTGAATAATTTTAGTTTCTTTGATGGGAATGAATTTTTAATTCTCATTCTCACTTCTTATAAAGTGAATCAATATCTCTTTCTTATTTTGATTCCTAATGCCAACTATTTCTCTCATTTTAATGCCTTGTATGTGAGTTACTAGACAAATTTTTATTGATTCTCCTTAATTGGGTATTTGATAAAACTTAATATTTAATAACTTTAAGTTATTATGTTATACTAAGTCATTAAATTGATTCATCAAAATCATTTTTGGCCTTAAGTTACAATTTTAAATTATGTTCCTAAATAAAAACTTAATATATTGATATCTTAAATTAAGTTATTAAATCATATTAAATCAATAAATTGATTTATTAAACATCTCTAAATACATGACTATTACTGTTATGAGATGATGATCTTATGAAGACTATGTGGTAAATATAATTGTGAGAATAGGTACAAAACCCGGTGGAACAAGAGGCTTGTAATTCATGATGTAGGAGCAAAAAATGAAAAAGTATGTGATATATTTGGAATCCAGTGGTTCTATCTAATTTTTATAATATTATCTATATTTTAGTAAAAAAAAAAAAATTCCATCCATGGATGAAGACATGATTAGCAGAACCACATTAGAACTTCATATATCTTTTTTATGTGAATTGTTTGATTTTTATGTTTTTTGTATCGAAACTTCGGCTAACACAACTACACCAAAAAATAGGCATAAAAAACCAACCAAACTTACCTAATCGATGAATTATTACAAACACAGAGTAAACAAACATATTCATCTATGAAAAGTTTGATAATGGCTTACCAAACTCTTTATCCTACTTTATACAAAAGTTTCACCCTTCTGTAGCATTAATATACAAAAACAAGGAAACCTCATTCGATTAGTAACAAGTAACAACTAGTATTACCTTACAACGAAATCTCCCTGGCCATTGAGGAACACACTCCGCCAATGACATATTTGATGCTATTCTATGCCTTCTTGTCAAGGAAGAAGAACCTGCCTGGGCTGGTGTGGAACCATTTTTTTCTTCCTCAATTATTCTGATTCAGCTGCTACTTTTCGGACTATTGCCAAGCAATTGTCTCTGGGCCTTGAGTGTGGTAAGTACATGCGCGGGCACCCAGGATTCAGCCGTTCCAGCCTGAAAAACCCAATTACCAAAAGTAAATAAGAATGGAATTTTGGACCTGCTAATAACGAAGCAACAACTATCAGAAATTTAGGGTTTAGGTTTAACATTTAACCTCCTACACCAGGCTCAGGCCTATATGTGCTAGAATGGTATCGTGAATATCAAACAAAAAGCATTACCAAATTTCAGGTACTTTAGAGCCCATTTGGCAGTTGTCAATTCTAATGAAGTGCTTTGTCAAATAGCTCCATGTGAAGGAGAGATTGCAAAGCATCTCATTCTCAACAATTCTACCAAAAAGAAATCTAAAAGCCTTTTCCCTGAAAACATCTTTCTACTGACTTGAATGGAAAGAGCTTTTATGAGCAATTCAAAAGAACTTTTAAGCAATCAAAAAGTCGTCCCAAATGTGGCCTAATAAAATCAAAGCTTTTGGATTTTGAATATTATGAGCTTCAAATGTTCTAATTTAATATCCTGATGATTTGTTATAGCACTTTGGACAAAACAAATCTTTATTCGCATTTTCATTTTTCATTTTTTTTTTTCTCATAATGAATATTTCTACTTCTCGGTGATTTTAAGTAACCATCCATAAACTTGTATATGATAGTACTGAATAGAAAATTGAAGAGACAGATGATAACTTACTGATAATTAAGGAGAAAGTGGTGTAGGAAAACAGAAATTTCAAGCTTGGCAAGATCATTGCCAGGGCACAGCCTGCTGCCTAATCCAAAGGGAAGGAAAGTTCCTGGTTTTGCTGTATAATCCTATACACAATGTCAAGAATATTAGCATATTAAACCATTCATTCAAACAATTTAAGGTAGGAATGAAAAAAAATGCAAGTGCTTTTCAACTTACATCCCATCTGCAAGGATTAAACTCCTTTGGGTCTGGATATGTTTCAGGGTCAAAGTGAAGGGATCTAAACCAAACCAGAACCTTCCATCCCTTGGGAATAGTATAACCTGCAAAAGAACCGATTTCATCTGATGAGTTTTTTTCTTTTGAGTGTTTAAACATCATAACAGAGCTCAGTTAACACATTAGAAGTTGACACAACCAGAGCTCATGCATGACTAGAATTATGAGAAATGAAAATCCATGACATAAACTGACCACATATATTGATGTCTGCTTTTGCCTCTCGGAATACCACAAATGAGAATGTAATCCAACGAAGCGTTTCATCGATCACCTTCAATTTTTTTCCCCCACAAAGAAAAATGCAGTTTAGTCACATTCTAAACACCAAGCTAACTCAGTGGAAGCCAAATGGCTGCAAATTTTGATATCAAAGATGCATACCTTGGGAAGATACTCCATTTCTCGAATTTCCTTGAGCGTCAATCTCTTCTGGTTAGGTGGTCTCTTCCTTATGATCTCCTCTTGCTCTGCCTATAATGTGGTCAAATGCAATCAGAAAGCATATTTCAGAAAATCAAAGAGAATTAAGGCTCATGTTCTATTGTATCAAACAAGTAGTAAACAGAGTAAGGACCTGTCAGATTAGCTCCTTCTCAATGTTAAAGAACTTTGCAGATGTTTGGTTACATACAAAGCATTTATGGTTGGAATTGCTACTTTAGCGGTCTCGGTTTTCTATATTTCTCTTCTTAACAATCAAACAAAATTAATGGCTGATTATTAAATTTCCAGATAGTCTGGTAACACAAGCAAAGATCTCCTATAGTTGCACCAAGATTAGGTCAATCAACAGGCTTGAGTCACCAAATTTTCAATCATATCAAGGAAAATAAAATACTAGATGGATTCATGGGCCTTATTATCCAAATTCATACCTTGGCTCTTTGGAAAAATTCAGGGTTTTCTTGTAGCTTGACAGTAGCCCACATCGTGACGTGAGCAGAAGATTCATGACCGGCATTCAAGTACATTACAAGAATGTCTATGATTTCCTCATCACTCAATTTTCTTCCATTTTCATCTTCGATGTCCAGCAGAGCATCCATCATGTCTTTTTTCATTGTTTGAGAATTGCCTTTCTTCCTATCCCTTCGCTCATTCACTATAGATTGAAAAATGTTCACAAGATTTTTCCGAGCCTGAAATCAAGACAAACCATGTGATAAAAAGTAATTGAATAAATATTCAGAAAAAATTACCAAGTCTGGACACATTCCCATTTTAGCCATATCTTTGGAAAGACTTGTTTACTTTTTTTTTACTTCATAATTTTGAACATGTTACAGTAAGAAAATGGAGAACTTGCCGAATTCTGATTCCTAGAGGTCTACTGCAAGTTGAGGTCGCCTGTGAAGGACAGTATAACTCTATGTACATTTTTGACTTGTGAAAGAAGCTTAAGCATAAGGGATAACCAAGAGCTTAACATTTTTAACCATCCCTCGACTGCTTCAAAATTCTGGACAAGAAGCCTGAATGTCCATCTGATCCATTTTAGGTCAATCAAATTAGTAAATGTGCTAGTTTCAGGTTAATATCCTAGAACAATCAGTTTTAGTATCTTAATATTACTAGTTATTTCGTCCCCATAATAATCAGGTTTAGGGGTTACCAAGGCTTTAAGATCAGAAGGTTTCATCCCTGTTGAATGGCATAAAACCATATAATTAGCTAAATGATATCAAGTTGTGACCATGTGTGCATAGTAAATTTTATCAGCAGAAATTACCAATAAAGAAAAAACTCGGGAAATGCATCAAAGAAAGTAATATTGTTTTTAGTTTGAATCTAAAACTAAAGTACACGTAAATATTAAGGGTTACCTTGAGTGCTTTATGGTAAGCAAAACCCGGGAGATTGATTGCCATGGACCTAACTCCATAGTTGAGTGAAGTATATTCCCTCTCCAGAGCTTCCATTACATGCTCGCTCTCTGAGCTAAGAAATATGTACATAATTATCTTAAAAGTAAGCTTTCGGAGTGCAGTTAAGAACTCAAATTCTCCCATCGCAGCCCATTTGTTCAAGGCAGATATAACGTTGTCTTCAATATATTGCATGTAAATGGACAATGCTTCATGCCCATTGACTGGAGTTGCTGTTAACCGGCGGAGCCGTTTGTGCTCCTCATTAGTAATGCCAATAAATGATTTCCTTCCAATCAGTTCCATGGTGGATGTAGGCCAGCCCGGCTTGAAATTTTGATCGTCTGTTAAGACTCTTTTGCATGCTTCAGGTATAGTAACAATGATGCTAGGGTTCCCAAACATTAACACCTTGTACATACCAGTTTGTCCAAATCTGGATTAAAAATGAACAGCCACAATCATTTATTTTAAATTCGAAATGTTTCTCTTAAACTACAATCCACCTTTACCTCATGAAACAGAGAGACAAAGGTCTGGATGGGGAACAAATAATAGAAGCATATTGTGCAATGCATGCCCTTAGACCATGACCTTATAACCAAGGGTTGAACAAGATCAGAGAACTTCGGAACACTAAGATGATAAAATATCCTTCTTAGAATTTTGAAGATCCAATCATCAAAGCTAATGATATATTAAGTTCATGTATTCATTGAGGCAGAGCAGAATGGGCTCTGCATCGATCTGACTTCACAAGAATACCAGGACCTTAGTGAAATAGCCTTGGCAGACAAGTGGCTATGACCTCCATGCTTGCTAAGGCAGACCTGAGCTGTCTGCAAACTGCTTCCTTGCTCCACATCAAGAATAAGTTCTACTACACTATGTTTGGTTCCTAGAAAATATGAAGGAAAGGAAAAAAAAAATACTAATTCATATATTTTCAAATTATTTAATCTTTATATAAAAGAGTTAAATATGAAAAATGAGTTTGATCCCCTCTGCAAATCCTAGGAACCAAACATAGTCTTCCAACCTATCTCTCTTCAGGGCACCTTTCATATGGTTTTCTTCTACCCAAAAATGTTTCATCCTATTTGATATTGAATAACCAAAGTATCAACCATACATGAACCAAAGAAAATTTAATTTTAACCATGAAAAATATTGCTGACAAACTCAATATTCAAATATTTCATGCATCAAGGCTTTTGAATATCTCGATTTCTTCGAAGTCAAGCTTATCACCACAAAATCCATTAGGGAAGATTGAAGAGTTTCAAGAATTGCAGGAACAGAGCAGAACATGGAGATTAATGTTAAGTTAGGCAGATGGAGTCCTAGAAATCATATTTCCCAAAATACAAATCCTTGACTTTTTATGAATTTTTGGATGGTTTAGGAATCAAAATCTATTCTAGATTTTGTAAAATTAACTCTAACTGGAAACAATGGATTATTACCAGAAAAAAGGAATTTATATCAATAGGAGTTGTTAAGCAAGCCATGCCCAAACAAACAAACAAAATAAATAAATAAATAAATAAATAAATAATAATAAAAGCGAGGAAGAAGAAGACGAAGGAAGCAAACATATAGCATCTCCAATTCCTTTAGACAAGAAAAGGACAGCATCTTTCAAATCGGCATCTTAACACCCCAATAACAACAAAATCTTGTCATTTTACATTAAAAAATCATGGATCATCCTCACAACTTCTAGAATACCCAATAAACAAATAAAGAAATGATTGTAAAAAAATATAGTGATTCACACCAAACATCAACATACAAAAAGTCCACTAAAAAGTAGAAAGTATAACAAAAAGTATAATCATTACCACCAAGAAAGGTAACAAAATAACCAATTTAAAATAGAAAAAAAAAAAGCCAACTCTTAAAAATTATTATCTTTATACACCAAAATTCAAAACTACTGTATGCATTTAGGGGGAGAAAAAAAAGCAGACAAAAATTAAAGAAAGAAAACCCATATCCTACAAGACCATTAGATGGTAGTATGTCCTTGAATGGTTAAGAGAGGAAGAGAACGTAGTGGATATGTGTATAGAGAGGAAGAGGGTGATCACCTGGTGATAAAGCTGGAGATGAAAGAATCAGGATCAGTGGACTTGAAAGCTCTGAGAAAAGACCACATATTACCAATCAATGGCCAACCAAGATCACCTGGTGGAAGAGAATACCTCTTCTCTCCCAGCTTAACTTCATAAACCCATGAATTTGCTCTCCTCAAAACCCATTTCACACCCAATACACCTCCCAAAATGGCCCCAAAGGCCACCCAGATCATACCCAACTCCATTGAAGCTCACTCCCCTTACTCTTCTCCTCCTCCTCCTCCTCCTCTTCCTTCCTTGATGAGCTTAAAAATTTCTTCAACGAGTATCACCCCCACGACAGCTATTCCTGTTATGGAATATTTAACTACTATTTGGCGACAACTGCTACCCTCACCTGCTGTCACCCTCCTCCTCCTCTCTGGGCCTAAGTACCCTCCACTTGTACCCCACTGAAAAAGTAATTTATATTAATCTTCATTATTTGAAATGTCATGTCACCACCTTTCTATTTAATTATTAGTTTTTTGGGTTTTTTTGGGTTAATCATTGGTTTAGTCGATGTGGGTTATCTTCACTCCATCTACCCATGTCAACATTGGACATCTTTTTATGCATCCATATTGTAACACTTCCCGTTGTCTTATCATTTGTCTTAATTAACGTTAAGAAAAATGATAAAGCAGATACTTTTTTTAACAAAGAAATAATTTTCTAAGGTGGCAAACAAGGGGGGTGATGGAAACAAAGGCCAAAAGGGTGCCGGCCGGTGCACAGAAAAATGAGATTATTGTGGTCGTGAGAAGAATGAATAAAAAAAAAAAAAAAGGGAGGGATGCTGCCAAAGACAGTAATTAAGACCCATGCCAATGGGTGCTTTCCAATGCACTCCATTATTTTTTTCAACTTCTGTTTTCACCCTCTTGGCCCCTTTTCGCCCCCATCTTATTCTATATTATTCCTCTTTTCTTTGAATTCCTTCTTCACCTTTCCTGCTTACCTCTGCAGAAACTTCTGCAGGTGCCTCTTTCAGCTTCCAGCATCATGAATTTTTTTTCCTTTTTTTTAATAAATTATTTTAATAGTATTTTCGTGAAAATTAAAATCTGGAAGTCGAACATCCTAGATCTTATTATTATTTTTATTTATTTTTATGTTATTTATAATTTCCTTTACAAGTCCTTTCTTACTTTCTTCCCACGTCAAAATTTTTGCAGCGCCTCTTGTTCTAACATTTCCTCGACTCATTTGTTTTTTATCAGCCTAGCATTATCTAGTTAAATACATGAAAGGTGACACGTCAGAAAGTGTAGAGATATATTTAGAAGAGACTTTTATTGTGCCAAGGACCAACCCATCATAGAACCGGACTAATCTTGATTCTTAACCATAAGTTATCATTATAAGGGAATTCATTACAATAAATTTTCTTTTTATTTTTAAATTCTTCTAATTAATTATAATTTCTTATTTTTGTGTTTTGGGCTAATTTTAGGATTGTTTCATATTTTTATGTTTTGGATAGATTGTTTCATATTTTTGTGTATATATATTCATTCTTAATCAATGAAAAAGCTAAGTCATTGTTTTTCAATAATTCTCTCTCTACTTCAATAATCACTTCGTACATACCATTTCATCTATTTCGAACAAAATTCTTCTTTGAAATAAAATGAAAATAAGGAAAAAAAAAATGTTAATTGTTGTGTGAATTTTATTATAAGGGTAATCAAATATAATGATTGCACGATCATCACATGAGAAGAATTTGCCACCTTGAAACTTTATTAGGTAAAACTTGGTGGTAAAAAACATAGGGACAAGAAAAATTATAATATTAGTTCAATGTTGTTTGATTCCTATGATTATCTTGTTTGTTAGTAAAATTTAGTGAGATAAAACTTGGGTAAAGGGAAAAAGATTGTACAATGTATGGCATCCTCGTTAGTCTACTCGCCTCCTACGGGCATGAGTATGCTTAGTTTTGAAGTTCCTTAAATCAACTTATTCTAATATTGTGTATGATTATCCTTTATCCTTAATTATTTGTGAATAAGTTTATTAGATTATTATTTAATCTTATTAGTTGAACAACAATTTTCTCAACTTTTTTAAAGCTCACATGTATAGAATAATTTAATGAAAATGTGTTTGGTTTAACCACCTTTAATATATTATTGTTTGATTTGTATAATATATATGACATTGTCTTCATATAATATTGTTGGCTTGTCTTTGATAAAGGACATGTTGCATGACTCTCGACTATCTTAAAACATAAATATTGTGAAATGTTTTTATTTCAATCGCCTTTAATAAATCATTTTTCTTTTTTTTTGTATAATAGATGCAACATTGTCTTCATATACATAATATCACTGACACACATCTTTGATAAAGGATAAGTTATATGACTTCAAAATGAATTGGAACATAGATTTGAACTATATCAATTCATGACTTGTTTTATGAATCACAATTTTTTTTGAATGATTTGAGGAGGTAAATATTATTATTTGCTTAGATCACAATTCTACCACAAGTAAATATATATCTTGTTTAAGAACAAGTTCGTTTTAATAATTCTCTCTCTACTTCAATAATCACTTCGTACATACTATTTCATCTATTTTGGACAAAATCCTTCTTTGAAATAAAATGAAAATAAGGAAAAAAAATGTTAATTGTTGTGTGAATTTTATTATAAGGGTAATCAAATATGATGATTGCACGATCATCACATGAGAAGAATTTGCCACCTTGAAACTTTATTAGGTAAAACTTGGTGGCAAAAAACATAGGGACAAGAAAAATTATAATATTAATTCAATGTTGTTTGATTCCTATGATTATCTTGTTTGTTAGTAAAATTTAGTGAGATAAAACTTGGGTAAAGGGAAAAAGATTGTACAATGTATGGCATCCTCGTTAGTCTACTCGCCTCCTACGGGCATGAGTATGCTTAGTTTTGAAGTTCCTTAAATCAACTTATTCTAATATTGTGTATGATTATCCTTTATCCTTAATTATTTGTGAATAAGTTTATTAGATTATTATTTAATCTTATTAGTTGAACAACAATTTTCTCAACTTTTTTAAAGCTCACATGTATAGAATAATTTAATGAAAATGTGTTTGGTTTAACCACCTTTAATATATTATTGTTTGATTTGTATAATACATATGACATTGTCTTCATATAATATTGTTGGCTTGTCTTTGATAAAGGACATGTTGCATCACTCTCGACTATCTTAAAACATAAATATTGTGAAATGTTTTTATTTCAATCGCCTTTAATAAATCATTTTTCTTTTTTTTTTTGTATAATAGATGCAACATTGTCTTCATATACATAATATCACTGACACACATCTTTGATAAAGGATAAGTTATATGACTTCTAAATGTATTGGAACATAGATTTGAACTATATCAATTCATGACTTGTTTTATGAATCACAATTTTTTTTGAATGATTTGAGGAGGTAAATATTATTATTTGCTTAGATCACAATTCTACCACAAGTAAATATATATCTTGTTTAAGAACAAGTTCGTTTTAATAATTCTCTCTCTACTTCAATAATCACTTCGTACATACTATTTCATCTATTTTGGACAAAATCCTTCTTTGAAATAAAATGAAAATAAGGAAAAAAAATGTTAATTGTTGTGTGAATTTTATTATAAGGGTAATCAAATATGATGATTGCACGATCATCACATGAGAAGAATTTGCCACCTTGAAACTTTATTAGGTAAAACTTGGTGGCAAAAAACATAGGGACAAGAAAAATTATAATATTAATTCAATGTTGTTTGATTCCTATGATTATCTTGTTTGTTAGTAAAATTTAGTGAGATAAAACTTGGGTAAAGGGAAAAAGATTGTACAATGTATGGCATCCTCGTTAGTCTACTCGCCTCCTACGGGCATGAGTATGCTTAGTTTTGAAGTTCCTTAAATCAACTTATTCTAATATTGTGTATGATTATCCTTTATCCTTAATTATTTGTGAATAAGTTTATTAGATTATTATTTAATCTTATTAGTTGAACAACAATTTTCTCAACTTTTTTAAAGCTCACATGTATAGAATAATTTAATGAAAATGTGTTTGGTTTAACCACCTTTAATATATTATTGTTTGATTTGTATAATACATATGACATTGTCTTCATATAATATTGTTGGCTTGTCTTTGATAAAGGACATGTTGCATCACTCTCGACTATCTTAAAACATAAATATTGTGAAATGTTTTTATTTCAATCGCCTTTAATAAATCATTTTTCTTTTTTTTTTTGTATAATAGATGCAACATTGTCTTCATATACATAATATCACTGACACACATCTTTGATAAAGGATAAGTTATATGACTTCTAAATGTATTGGAACATAGATTTGAACTATATCAATTCATGACTTGTTTTATGAATCACAATTTTTTTTGAATGATTTGAGGAGGTAAATATTATTATTTGCTTAGATCACAATTCTACCACAAGTAAATATATATCTTGTTTAAGAACAAGTTCGTTTTAATAATTCTCTCTCTACTTCAATAATCACTTCGTACATACTATTTCATCTATTTTGGACAAAATCCTTCTTTGAAATAAAATGAAAATAAGGAAAAAAAATGTTAATTGTTGTGTGAATTTTATTATAAGGGTAATCAAATATGATGATTGCACGATCATCACATGAGAAGAATTTGCCACCTTGAAACTTTATTAGGTAAAACTTGGTGGCAAAAAACATAGGGACAAGAAAAATTATAATATTAATTCAATGTTGTTTGATTCCTATGATTATCTTGTTTGTTAGTAAAATTTAGTGAGATAAAACTTGGGTAAAGGGAAAAAGATTGTACAATGTATGGCATCCTCGTTAGTCTACTCGCCTCCTACGGGCATGAGTATGCTTAGTTTTGAAGTTCCTTAAATCAACTTATTCTAATATTGTGTATGATTATCCTTTATCCTTAATTATTTGTGAATAAGTTTATTAGATTATTATTTAATCTTATTAGTTGAACAACAATTTTCTCAACTTTTTTAAAGCTCACATGTATAGAATAATTTAATGAAAATGTGTTTGGTTTAACCACCTTTAATATATTATTGTTTGATTTGTATAATACATATGACATTGTCTTCATATAATATTGTTGGCTTGTCTTTGATAAAGGACATGTTGCATCACTCTCGACTATCTTAAAACATAAATATTGTGAAATGTTTTTATTTCAATCGCCTTTAATAAATCATTTTTCTTTTTTTTTTTTGTATAATAGATGCAACATTGTCTTCATATACATAATATCACTGACACACATCTTTGATAAAGGATAAGTTATATGACTTCTAAATGTATTGGAACATAGATTTGAACTATATCAATTCATGACTTGTTTTATGAATCACAATTTTTTTTGAATGATTTGAGGAGGTAAATATTATTATTTGCTTAGATCACAATTCTACCACAAGTAAATATATATCTTGTTTAAGAACAAGTTCGTTTTAATTGTTTCACAAAAATATCGCAGTATATGTTTGACCTTGTTTCAATGTGTTCGAGTTAGAGAAAAACTATCTCTTACTTAAAAATCGATAGAGAATGCTATTTAATTTTGGTCATATACAATTTGCAAGATACACACATTAGTGTACCAATTAATTAAGGTATTGTATTTTTGGATTAAGTAATTCTTTATTTTCTTATTTAAAAAGAAATAAATCCTTATTTACTTCAAATGAACAAACAACCGTAAGGGGAATTAAGTAGACGTGATTTGTCTTAATGAAAGTATTTCAAGACTTTCTCAATATGTGTTGATTGATAGAGTAATATCTCATTTGAAAAATGTTTGATCCGTAGGTCAAATCTTTATTTCAAAATTCTTCTTTAGTTAATTAGTTGTCCTTTTGAGTTTTTTTGGAGTTCCAACAAGATCACAACAATTACAATTTCCATGTTATTCCATACAAGAATATAATTTGATTAAGTATATTGTTATTATGCTTTGACCTAGAATATGATACAAGATTTTCAATCATTGTTTCAAATATTTTACTCCATATAATTATTTGCTTTAATTAGGCATTTTAATCAAGGATTATAATATAACTATGGATCCATATAAATGTATTATAGCTGTATTGTAAAGTATATATCAAGTCTTTCAGGACTATCAATAGTATATATGATTGAGTTATTATGATTTTTGCTTTCATGGAAGAACTCATTTGCATCCAATAATTTTTATATTTTCAGGTATTAGACTTCAAGTGCATTTATATTTAGTAGACTTCGTATCTTTAGGTATTGGACCTCAAGGTCAATTTTATCTAATCAATCTTAACATTTTTAATCATTAGACTTTCTCCTAATACTTCCATCATATTTAGTTTTATCTTAATTGTTTTTTCCTATATTGACTAATTATTTTTATGTTGACATTTTTGCAAAATTCATGATTTGAAATATTCAATATTTCTTATGATATTGAGAGTCATATAAAAAGAAGATATATTGTCCATGATAAAAGTATTTTGATTACATCTTCCTCTTATACTTTTCTAGGGACTGTTGTTTAAGTTATTCTTTTTTAGCGCTATTTGTGCATTTTCAAAGGCAACTTATACATTTTCATGGGCTAAATATTTGGAGTGCGTTTAATATGATTCTATGAAGTGTTTTTCACATTTCTAACACTTGAAATTTTTTATCTTTTAAGTATTAGAAATACGAAAAACATTTCTTAGAATCACTGTCAAATATATCATTAGAGTGCATTTGGCAGTACTTTAGGAAATGCTTATAATTTTTTTAACATCTCGAAGCATAAAAAAAATACTAGAAACACTTCCAAGAATCATTACTAAAACGCACTTTTAATTAATTTTAAACTATTAGTCATCATTACAGTTTTACATGGGTATGACCTCTTTGAGTTGTCAATTTTTGCATGCATGTATGTTTTCTTGTACCCTTTCTACTTCCAAGGAATGTGTTTTTTAAGCCAATGAGTTTATAATATTCCAAGTATGTCTTAAATTCATTTTTGGCTTTGTCAAGTCATCGGCCTATTGAGACGTCAATTTATTATACTTTAGGTGTGGTTTAAGGTTTTTTTTTTTTAGGTTAATTATCCTTCAACGAAATCAATTCTTATTTAATAAAATATTCCAAGAAATTTGTAACATCGTTTTTCTGAAATTGACTTTGATTTCTCTTACAACTGGAAAAAATTCTCATGAAAACAATAGTCTACAAAGCGTGTTTAAAATCCCTCTCACATTAAAGGTTCAAGATATCTTATTATAAATAAAGAAAGGTTCTGTTTTTTTTTTCTTAATTCTAAATAGACTTTACAACTAAAAAGTAAAGAAAAACATTAACATTAACATGTTATTTTTTTTATTTTAAAAAAGTTAAAATATTTGATTTTTCCTGTTCAATACAAAAAAATTGTAATAAATTATTTAAAAAAATAATTTAAAATTTAAAAGAATATTATTTTCATCAAAAAGATAAAAAAAAAAAAAAAAACACCCTCAAAAAGTGCGTATAAACATCAAATCATTGTTGAGAACCCATCTTTGTACTCTGAAGTGGTGCAATGGGAATATAAAGAGGACAAAAAAATTCTAAGTGGGAAGCATCGGGTTGTTCACCAACAAGAAGTTGGAAAGGGGAGAAATCATGATCTTGGGTCATCTCAAAGTAGGTGGATAGCATCTCCGTAGGGGAATTATTCACACTCCACCATCACGACTTATTCCAATTTTGAACTAAAATTCCATAGCTAGTAAGCCAATGCTACCCATCAAAGCCTTTTTATGTTGGAGAGAAGGCATTAACATGTCTTACTTTAAGTTGACAATTGAAAAGTATGAAGTTGTATATATCTTAAACCCTTCACTTATCAAGTTTATTAGTATAAAGTCTTACCATAATTTATGGATGAAAAATACTTCTAATTAATTGTAATGATATATTAATAATTTTTAAGGTTATTTGATTAAAAAAAGTCATTAAAAACCCAATTTAAAAAATCTAATCCTTCATCATTTTTTGATTTCATTTTAACAAAAATATCCTTATCTTTTTCTTGTACAAATAATCATTTCTTTTAAAACATATATACAAATATTTGAAATAATTAAGGATATTTATATCAAAAATGGATTATTTTTCAAATAAAAATATAGGAGGGTTAAATTCACAAATATGAGATTATTTCATCCATTTTAACCAATTATTTCTAATTTTTATTTAAAAGTTGTTGTATTGATTCATTTATAAAAATTTTAAGGAAAATTTTCATGATCTAAAATATTTTTCAATTTGTCTATAAATTAGTTACTTGTAATTTAAAATACCATGAATTCATCTAAGAATAATATATTCAAAATTATAAATATATATATATATATATATAATTTAAAAATGTTTGAAAATATGGCAATCATGGCAATCTTATAATTATTCTTATATAAGAAAAATATTGCATTGATGATAAAACAATATGTAACATAATTTAGTGGGTGTTTGGTAAACCAACTTAATAACTTAAAATGACTTAATAACTTGATTTAAGTTATTAAGTATATTAAATATGTTTGATAAAATAACTTAATGATATCACTTAAAGTCAAAAATAGCTTTAAGTAATAAATAAAAATAATTAACTTATTCTTTAAGTCCACATCTTCTTTTTATCTTTTTATCCTCGTTTATCCTAATTATCCCCACAACCTTTTTTGCTAATTCACGACCTCCATTATTACTTGAACTCATTTACCCTAATTAATATGTCAATTTAATGATTTATAATAAATTTAAAATTAATTTTATCAAACAATTTTAATACTTAAAGTAAGAATTTAATAATAAGTTTCAAGTAACAACTTAATTATAATTTAACTTAAAATCAACTTAAATTATTTAGTAATAAGTATTAAACTTTACCAAACACACCCCCTTAACACGCATTCAAAGTATAAAAATTTATCCACCAAGGATTTCTAAAGAATAATGGAGGACATAAATGAAAATAACAAATAAAAAGATTAGGGAACAATGAAATTTCAAATTAATGAGGATTAAGTATATTTAACCAAAACTTTAGGGAAAATAAATGGAATTAATTCTTTGAATAAATAAGATAATAATTTATTATACTCATGTTAGATTTTTGAAATAACAAAAAATAAAATCACAAATAAAAAATTCTACTGTTGTGTTTGAATGATAAACATATTTTAATATAATATATTATTTTTAAATACTTAAAAAATATTTAAACTAATTTTCACATTTATACAATCTAGCAAAAAATTTTGTCCATAAAAAATGCCAAAATCAACCCTAATTCAATAATTCTAAGCATAAAGATTATTCCTTTATACAATTTGAAAATTTACTAGTATATGTGAATATTTCTGTCAATGACTCTATACGGTGGTAAAAATTAAAAAAAAAAAAAAAAGAAATCATTTGTTTATAGCTTATATCTTAACATGCAAAATATATATATATATATATTTTAAATTATTATAAAATATATAAATATTATCTTCATACTCATCTACGTAGCTTTTGTCCATGAGTTCTATCTTTACATAATTTTATTATAACAAAAGTACTAAAATAATATTCATATAGTTTGAGACGATGAAATATTTTGGGCATAGCTTCTTGCTACATGAATTTGTATGTTACGGAAATGAATATCATACAATGTCCCACAAATCCCTCCCTGCATTCTATCTTATCTGTGGTGATAAAATTTTGTCGTACCTTTTCTTCCAATCATTACTCCATGCATTTTTTTTACCATTTAAATATTATTTAGCAAAATGTGTGAAAAACCAAACCATATATTAAAAGAATGTGACAGTTTTCTCATATAAAATATTGTTGCAGCTTGCAAATCCTTTTCTGACTAATGGCTCTGAATTTATTTCATATAAATTGGTGGAAAAGTAGACACATCATTAATAATATTTAAAAGACAAAATATAGGGAAAAAAAAATCTTATTTTTATAAATTAATTTTATTTTCATTCATTTAAAAATATTTTAAAATAAATGTAATTTTTCATAAGTTAAATAATTATTTTCTAAGATAATCTTAAATAAAGTTATAAAAAATTTAATTTATCATTTGTATTTAAGAAAAGTATCTTATAAATAAATATATTATAATTATTTTATCATGTAATATGAGATAGAATTATTTTGGATAAATTTTTTAAAATCTTTCAATGGATAAATAATTTTTTTGTAATTCTCTAATTAATAATAATGTTATATCTTATATTATATAAATTCACAAATCTTCTTTTTTTTTCTCTCTCTCTCTCTTTTTTTCTTTTAAATAAAAATGAATAAAAATTTTGTTAGTTGACATCAATAATAAAATAAAAAATTTTAAAAATTAAAAATATAATTAAAACTAAAATACTTAAAAATTAAATACAATTAAAATAATAAAAAATACTTAAAATTAAATACAATTAAAGTCAAAATAGTTTACAAAAAATTAAAATAAAATATTGACTCACTTTGTATTTTTAACTCTTTCTTGATATCTATATTTTTTTTGTGTGGTTTAGAAAAGTGAAAGTTAATATTTTATTTTTATAATTTTAGTTTTAAAGTTTTTTTAATTTAATTTTTAAAATTTCTTATTTTGTTGAACTTAAAACAGTTTTTATAGTAAAAAAAAAAATTGTCAATAAGTGTTTTTAACTTAACAAGTAGAAGATTATTTCAAGAAATAATTATCTGAATTATGAAAAAGTGTAGATATGTATTTTAAAATATTTTTAAATAAATGAAAATAAAACTGATTTATAAAAGTTGAAATTTCTTTTTCTATATTTTTTAAATTAGTGACTCAAAACTCACTTTTCTCTATTTAAAATCTCTTGTTTTCTTTTTTTCTTTTTATTTTTTTATAAAAATAATATTTGCAAAGAAATTTAAATTAAAAATAAATGATATTAAAACATTGAAATATCTTAATACTTATGACCCAAGAATAAAAGTACCTATATGATTTTAAATTATATATATAATTTTTTATTTTTTTTAAACTAGGATGATCCTACATGTATTATTACTTCTATTATGACAAAAAAATGATTAAGTATGATAAAAAAAATAGTTTATATTATTAAATAATCTTTTATATTAAATTATTATATATTATTTAAAAAAGTGACAAAAATATTATTATGCATTTAAAAAAAATAATTTTACCCCAATACAAATTACAATATATTTATTTATTTTTTATTATAAAAAATCTATTATTAAATGAAACATGCAATGTCATGTCAAATAATTAATTTACATTATTTGTGTAATTTAAAATAATTAAACTAATTTATGTAGTTTTAATATAAAATGATTAGACACATGAAAATGATACATATTTTTCCATCTTTTTATTAATTTAAAATTAAATATACAATGAGATCATCTTTAGTACTATAAAAGGCATGAATATTTTTTTGAAGGGAACTCTTTCATAAATTCTAAAGTTACAATTTTAAATTTTAAATAAAAACAAGTTACCATATAAGGCATCTCCGTCTCCATTGGCATGGAATGTCAAAAGGGTTAATCTTTCAATTATTGGACCCTTTTCTTTTCATTTGACAAGACATAAAGACTCGGTCCAAGTCATAATTCAATAACCAACATATATATGGAATTGATCCCATCATCACATAAATTTGGAATCATGGAAAAATAATTCCACCAAGAAAAATGAGTCAGACTTAACATCTTTATATTGGACATATTTCCTTTTCAAACAATAATTATTTTAATTATTTTTGTCCCAATAAAAGTGCATAATTGAAATGGAAAGTAGGGAAGTAAAAAACATTAAATATAAACTTCATTTTCCAACAATAATTATTTAAAATATTTTTCCCAATGAAAGCATAATTGAGGTAGAGAGTAGGGAAGTAAAAGCCTATTAAACAGTGTGAAGGAGATTGATTAAGAGAAATTTACCTTAAAATGAGGAAGTATTCAATGAAATATCCAAGAATGATAGATATCCAAAAAAAAAAGTAAAAAACAATAAACATAGGTTAATGTGTCCAAAATATCCAAATTAAATAAGATTTAGAGGTAGATCAATATGCACACCATAGTATGTAAAATAAATATCCAAATGCATTCAAAGCATCCCCTTTTATCTAACCTAATCTAACATTTGCCTAACCTAATCTAACAATACATATTAGGATATGGGAAGTGTTGGATGTCATAAATAGTAGTCTCAAAACATACATAAGCCACGAGTCATTTTCTATGGTTAATGTATGGTTCGATTCATTAATATTTACTTCAATCATTAAGTTGTTCATCTCGATTCTATCCATTAGTATGATTGGTCGTGTAGGCAATTAAATTGAGCAAATCTATAAGAGAGTGAGAGGATCGAGGGAAGGGAAGCGAAGGGAAGAGAATGAGGCCTATGTGGGCAACTAAGAATTTTTTAGAACTCAATATGCTAATTTTTGCTACAATCACTAAAAATCTTTTATCTTAATGTTATCCAACAATATGTTAGGTTGTGTACGCATCCAACTTAAAATAATCTGGAAGAGAGTAGTAGAAGGGAAAGGAATAAGGGTAGAAACTATTGGGATTGAACCCTAGAAAGCATGGCATGATATAACAGCTTAAGATATATTTATAAATTTATTTATTTATATTTCTTAGTTTCCCTTTATCCCTTTTACATTAATTGGATATTTGAGTATGCATGCTCATATCTCTTACATTGTATGTAACTTTGGTGCATTAGGAGTTGTATAGAGGATACAAGTCATGGGTTCCTTATAAGTAGAGAAGTTGTCCATAATTAGTTCGTAGATTTAGGCAATCTAGTAAATATTATAGTGCATTACCTCCCAATTAGAAGGATGATTTGTCTTGATCGTCAATATAGGTTTTTTTTTATGGTGAGTGCAATATTGTATGTGATGCACACTAGATAGGATCTATGGTGAATCATGACAATCGATAACCTTATGTCATAATTCACCAAACTATTATATTGCATAAACTCTTAACCTTGAGAAGATATTAACATGTGCCAAAGTCAATAAGAGACTTTGACCTATGAGTGAAACCCTAAGGTGGTCACATATCTCTATACTATTGATAAAAGTTGGTGGTAACATGTATTCTTAATAGAGGCACCATGATATCTCATGGATTGAGATAGTGTGTTTCCTTGGGTGATCCAAATGACATATGATTTAGAATATTATGATCATAACATTTCCTTTAGTGAAAATTTGATATATGCTCCTTGAAGTTAGAGTATTTGAATTGATCATATTATAAGTGTGATTTGTAACTCAATGATTAGAGAGGTAATCTTGATTGGTGATAGCACTACCTTGTTTGATTACAGACACTAATTCATGGGAAGCTTGCATGAAGTAGATATTAGGTTATAGACTAAGAAGAGAATGGGAAGAAAATGGAGGAGTGATGGTGAATTGAATGGGGGCCATTTTTTCAGAAGAAGTGCCAATGTCAGTAGGAGTGAGGGATGATGAGCCATTTTGGAGGCAATGACCAAATGTTATGATTAAGCTCCCACCAAAGTTTCGCACCAAAATAATTAATGTTTTTAAAACTAGATCGGACCGATCGATTGGATCAGTTGAACCGTTAACCAATGGCCTTTCCTGTTCGGCTTGCTAGATCCAACCATCTAGCAATTAAACTAGTATTGAACCTTTTGAGTTGTCGGTTGTGCAGACGAATTGTTTGATTCCTAAGGAATCGGTCACAATTGACCCAAAATTTAATTGGGCTCTTCACATTCAAAGTCCATATTTACTCAAAGCCATATACAAGCCCATTGCCCATACTCATGTGTTGTACCTAATTGTTTCAAGATATTTAAATAGCCTATATTTGAAGATGAGGAAAAATGTTTTTTTGCGCCCAAGGGGATTTGAGCCATTGACTTGTAGTTACAAAATGCAGGGCATGGACCATTGTATCACTATGGTTTTAATATATGTTGTTATGCAATAAATTAAATAATAATGTCAACACATTGATTTTTTTTTTCTCCATAAAACCATTAAATAAATATAAATATTTACAATCATCTTTATTTTTATAATAATTATATAATGAAAAGTATGAAAATAATATAAATGAATTAATATAATAATTTTTCAAATAATAAGATATACAAATAAAATTAAATATTATAATTTGTCTTTAATCTTAAATATATATTCATACTTAAATATTATATATGTATTAAAATTTTTAATTATATATGTTCATTATTTTTTATAATTATTTTTATTTTTATATAATACATAAATTATTAATATATTTATAACATCATTGGTTTGATCGCGGTTCAACCACTAGTTCGACCATTAAACCGTGAATCAATAACTTTTTTGGTTTAATGACCAGTCCAATTTTGAAAATATTGAAAATAATCATATTTTTACTTTTATTTTTATTATTTTCCTTTTCTTCCTTACAAATGCACTCATCTGATTAAATAAACCAATTTCATGTTAGCGTGTGCTTGGTATATAAATATATGACCAAATATATAATAGAAATGAAAGTGAATTGGTGCTATGTTAAAGATGGCAATCAAAGTTCCAACAAGAGTAAGATTTTGGTTTCTATTCTAAATTTAGAAAATAATTTAAGTACAATATTGAATGAAAAATAGAATGAATTTCCCATTCCATTATTCATTTCAAAATTTCAAACATGGTCACATGCGTAACTGAACCTTTAGGCTATGTTTGACTCTCAGAAAGTTTAAGGGAAAATATGAAGAAAAGAAAATAGAGAGGAAAAACAATTTTAAATTATTTTTTTATACTACTTAAAATATTTTTTACTTATTTAACTCTTCTATATGAAGATTAAATAATTTAAAAATATACAAATATCTTAATAATTTTAAGTATATTTTATTTTCTTTCATATTTTTCATACTAAAATCAAATATGAGACAATTATTTTCCTTCACATTTTTTTTCTTTTTCTAATAGTTTTAGGGAACTAAATATAGCCTTAATAACAAAAGAAAAGGCATTGACTACTGTTGACTCATCCATACCGCTCTTCAAAAACGATGGGTTGATTACCACCTTTCAAATTTCAAAGACACCTATGCATGAAGACAAACAACTTTCGATGGATTCGAATGACTTCAAATCCCCAAACTTCAAAGGAATTCAAATCCATCTCCAAGAGCTTATATAAGGCTTCATTTTCTCATTGTAAGACATCAGAAGTTTTAAAGAGAAAACTTAGAAAGAGAAAACAATTGAGATTTCCCTTTGTGATGGCCTTGTACTTGAGAAAGCTCTCAAATTCTGTTGTAAAGCTCTCTACAAAGATTGTAAGTTTCAAATTTTCAAAGTTCTTGTATATTTGGTATTTAGAATGAAATTTTAGATTTCAAATTCAACTGTACATTTAGTTTTCTATATGCATTCAAAGAATCTCTTTGAAAGTCTATGAACTTTTAGGAAGCTATGTCTTAGTTATCTGGGTTTTAAGTGAGACCATTGTGACTACTCCAGATTTAACTAGAAGATTTCTTCAAAGTTCTTACTAATTTTCAGATTGAAGTGTTCTCTCTTCTACATTCTATTTTCATCTGTCGATCCTGTTGTTATTAGTGTCAGAGCCATTTTAGCTCATTTTCAAATCTGATTTGTCATTTTATTTTATGATTATCTGTTTAAATCCAAACTGCTTAGCGTTGGTCAGCCCATAGTATCCATTGGTAAGTCGTTTTAGCCATGGTAGCTTTTAGGTGTTCCCGGTGGTGGTCCCACTAAGTTGCACAGGATTTAAATAGAAAACTCAAAGTGAAAATGTCAAATTTGTTTGGAAATCTTTCTAGAAGTAGCTCTCATAGTGATATGAGTAGGATGGAACCTGATCTCGAAATGTTAGAAGAAAACACTTCAAATTTTAATAATCAATTGATACTCTGGAACAGTACATCAAAAATTGGGAAATACCCAAACAAAATATCAAAGATATCTATCAAATAGGAACTTTCAAATTTAGATCAACATATAAAATCAAAGTGTCGGAAAACACACATTCTATAGGATCAAAAACTGAAACTATAAAACTCCTTAACCCTAAAGACATCAAACAGTTAAGAGAACAAGCTTACAAAATCCTTCATATAAGAGTTATACAAGTAGCAGTCAAACCCTTAACCTAGATTGGGTTAAACAAACCAATTTGTGTCTGCCTCAGAGATGAAAGACACAATAATTTTGACAATTCCTTGTTAGAAGTCATGGAATCAAACATGGCACATGGTCCTGTTTACTTCAACTATTTCCTTGACCTGGAGTTAAGTTGTATAGATGATATGGCTATACACAGGGCTTTAATTCTAAATGTTCAAACCAAGGGTTATGACATGGACCCTAGAGCAAATAACATTCTTATAGTATATAGAATATACTATAAGGCCATCACTACTTCAATAAATTCTAAATGTTTACTGAAATCTCCAAAAGAGAAAACCCTTTTATTCCAAGCCAATGAGGAACATTCCTTGTTCATGACCCCTGAAGAGATCCCTTGGGAATCTCTAACTCATTCAAACACTTGGAATTTCACCTAGTTAGCCCTTTCAAAACTTATTCAAAATAGGAAACCTCTTTTTATCATGCAATATGATAAAAGAAATATCACCATTCAATTCCTAAAAAGAGAAGAATGATAGAGTAGTAAAATCTTTGTTCAATGAAACAGAATTTCCTCTCCTCCTAGACAATTCTTTGAGGTAAATTCTCGAAAATCGTCTATCAAACTTGATAAAGTTGATTTTACTACAAATATCCCACATCCTAGATATATTACACAAGATTCACCTCCAGCTTCACCAACACCCTCTCAAAAGTTACCTGATAAGCCTAACCAATTAATGGTTATAAATAGTACTAAACCCTTTCAAATAGATAAGGAATACCTTAGCAAAGCAATGCACCTTCCAAAACATGACCAAAAGAGAAAATGGTTTTTCTCTACCAAACTCACCACTCAAACTAGGCATAAGTTTAGATATGAATGGTACAAATGCTTGGAAACACATATGATAAATATCCCTATGTTCACATACTTAAAAATGTATGTCTCAAACAATAATATTGACTACCCTTTCCTAGAAGTCAATATGTTTCAAAAGGGTTAAGTTTGGAAAACTACTTCAAACAAAACCATAGTTTCAAATCATCTTCCCTTAGAAGAAATAAACATAATTGTTCAAAATACTGAAATTATAGCGTCTCCTTTCAAAACATTAAATCCTAAAGATACTGAAGGTAGAATAGTAACAGTAAAAGATTGTAACAATCTTCAGCAACAAAATAATTTTATAAATCAAATTCTAGGTACTCTTTCCTCTCAACTTGATAGGATAGAAGACAAACTAGAAACTCCACACCTCTCTCGTCAAATAGTCACACCCCATTTTCTAGATAAAAAAAACTAGACAAAAATCGTCCAATTTTCAAACCTGCAGAAGTAGGAAATAAGACACTTAAACTTTCAAATAATGATGACTTAATTCAAACTTTAACAAAGAAAATTGAACAATTAGATATTACGAACAAACCTTTAACTTCAAATATAAAATCTATAAACATGGTAACAGAAATCACACCTGCAAATGTAGATCAAATCAAAGCCATATTCGAGGAACAAGACCATCAAATAAATAGGATTAGACATCAATTCAAACAACAAACCAAGACTAGGAATTACTATCCTAGACCAACTCCTCCTGACCTTCAATGTGAAGAAAGGAATCAAATCACCCCGTCAAAATATGATGGAGATGGCATCTATAAATGGAACATAGATGGCGTAAGTGAACATCAATTGTTGAATATTCTTCATAAATGATTATGGCCTCTACAACCTACAAATCCAAAGAAAATTCTAATCATCTGATCTGTGTACACCCGGTAGCAGGTTTCACAAGCCAACTCAAAGGTTGGTGGGACAATGCTCTCATTGAAGAAGATAAAATCTATATTCAAACTAGTCTAGATGAAATAAGAAATCAAAATTTGGTTCATACCTTATTTTTTCCATAACCAAACACTTCCTTGGAGACCTAATTGCCTTCCAAGCTCGTACCTCAGAAATCCTTCAAAATATTAGATGTAGAAAATCCAATGACTATAAATGGTATAAAGAAGTATACTTTGCTAAAGTCCATACCCGTCCAAACGTAAACCAACCCTATTAGAAAGAAAGATTCCTTAATGGGTTACCCAAATCCTTTAGTTAAAGAGCCCAACTTAGAATTAAAGAAATGTACAATGGTGTCATACCTTATGACTCTCTTACCTATGGCCAATTAAGTAACTTCATGAACCAAGAGGCATTAAATCTTTGTTCATTAATCAAAGTTAATACTACCCTAAAAAAGATCTTAAAACCTCAAAGAAAGAGTTAGGATCTTTTTGTGCCTAATATGGGTATGAAAACCCCCTTCCTCCTTAAGCCAAACAGGTAAAATTCTATAGATCAAAGAAAAAGAGGTTAAATAAAAAATATTCAAAATTCAAAGAAGAATCTTTTTACAAGAAACCAAAACGTAAGAAATATTCAAATAAAAAATATCAAAATACTTCAAAGAAAGATAAATAAGACATTAAATGTTTCAAATGCGACAATAAGAGAGATATAGCTCAAACTTGCAAAATCAAAGAAATAATTGCTAATTTAGAAGTAGGAAAGCGTCTCAAACAACAAATGATTAATCTCATCAAAACAGAGTCACAGTCAAATTTTTCTAATCAAACCTCGATAGAATCATCTAGTGATGACTAACTTCTTCTAATCGAAGACAACTCTTCCAATGAGTCTAATGGGACTTCCTCACAATCATCTTATGATTGTGTAGAAATTTGTCTTTGTCACATCAAACAGGTAAATGTCATAACTAGTGAACAAAATTTCTTATTAGACTTGATTGACAAACTACCTAATCAAAATCTTCAAACGGAGTACTTTAAAAAATATCTAGAAATTCAAAGACAAAATAATGAAAGAAGCCTAGAAAATACAAACCAATATAGTTTAAAAACGGTTTTAGGCCAACTTTCTGTGCTTAAAACCATAGGAATACTAGAACTTCAAAATGAGATAAATCAAATAAAACTTCAAATTAATAAAATACAAAACCAAAATCAAGAGATAAAAACAAGACTTCAAAGATTAGAGCATGAAAACTTTCAAACACTAGAAATGATAGAAGAAAAAATATTAGAAGAAAGAGAATCTTCTCAATTGTTTGTACATACAATAACTAGAATGATTACTCAAAAATGGCACATTAAAGTAAAACTTTTTATTAAACCAGATTTCTCAAAAGAATTTATAGCATTAGTTGATTCTCGTGTTGATATAAATTATATACAAGAAGGATTAATTCCTACTGTATACTTTGAGAAAACTTATCAAGGTGTTGTAAGTGCAAATACTAAACCTTTACAAATAGATTATAAAATTTCAAAGGTTCATATTTGCAATAAAAATGTTTGTTTCAAGACTTCTCTTTTATTCGTCAAAGAGATGAATAAAGAGATAATCTTAAGAACTCTCTTTCTTGCTCTACTCTATCTTTTTAGGGTAGACAAAGAAGGTCTCAAAAGTGTTTACAAAGATCAAGAAATTTGAAAGGTAGTAATCAGCTCACCGTTTTGATCCACCATTTTGAAGAGCGGTATGGATGAGTCAGCAGTAATCACCATTAGCCCACCCAAATTTGAAAATTTTAGAGTCTGCAATCACCAATTACCACATGCCTTACGGTCTTTGAGGAAACAAAGGTCATTTGAGAGGTTGCCATGATAATCGAAATCTTTACGAAAAATATCATCTCAAGCATTGTTACGAAGGGTATTTTTGACACATATTCCCAATTGTCTCTTTTGAAGAGCCTCGAAGACTGAATTTGAATGAGGCTTGGATGCGTTAATCTAAGGGTGTGTCTAGAAGGCCATAACACATGTCTTCATTAACATCCCCTAAGAAGGCAAATGATGCAGTATCATCATTAGAGCCAGAATTAGAAAATTGAGACAAAGTCTTTGAAGCTTTTTTCTTAAGTAACTTGAGATGGCATTTGAACTTTTTGTTAGAAGAAAATGATGTTCGTGGAAGAAGGATGGCATCAGGAAGAATTGGAATAGAAACCTTTGAAGAATAAGGTTTTGAAGGGGTATTTTTTTTAAGATATCCATTAACAAATATGATAAATTTGTTGAGTAGCCGAATGGGAGAAATTCGACCACCATTTGACTTTAAATTCCCTTGTCAAATGCGCGGGAAATGGAGCAGGAATCATTTGTGAGATAACAATGTCCCAATAGAGAATCTAAGGAATTTGAAATCTTGAGAGGAAAGATAATACCTGTGAACAGGAAGTCGCAAACAAATGACTACCATGTTCAAAAAAGTATTTATATCCTTCAAGAATTTGAGGATTGAAAATGTCTTTAATGGCGCCAAAAAATAGCCACCATTCTTGAAACCAGTTTGGAAAATCAGTTTGATTTTTTATTTCATCACCCCAATGGAAAAACCAAGAGTGATCAAAGGGGCGAAAGAGAAAAGTATAGTACCAAGCGTCGATATAATCATGATAATCATATGACTTTGGCCTAAAGTTTTGAGAAAACATTTTGTGTGTATCAGGAGACCAACCCCATGATTTTTGAGATAAAACTTTGCAAATCTTGCATTTTGAATAACAAATGTCTATAGAATTTTGATTTTGAATGTGAGAAATTTCTACAGAATTTATGTCAACTAAGATAAACTCATAAAATTTACGAGTTTTCTCTAAGTTGTTTTCAAGAAAATATTTTCCATGAGGAAATTTTTTTGAAATTTTTGGTTTTTCAGAGTTTGAAAAATGAAAAGGTTCAAAAACCTGTACCTTCATCACATGGGCCTTAGCCATATATTACTGGTTTTGACTTGAAGATGTCGTTTGAGCAAATGTTGGTTTGGACTGGTTTGAAAGAATGTTTCCAAGAACTTGGAATCTATTTTGGGTTTGAGTATTGGGCTTTTCTTGTTTGACTGTAGGCATTGCATAAGAGGCTTTTATGGTTTTTGAACTGGATTCGGGCTTTTGAGAGCTCATTTTCCTTGTAGAAACTCACGTGATAAAAAAAATCAGGAAGAGAGTTTGAATCACCTTTGGTAAATTCAATTTCACAATAAAAAAAAGTGACAAGATCGCTTGCCATTTAGAAAATATCTGCTTTGATACAATATTTTGAACATCTTTTTGAAGAATTTCTTTTGCACTTTTGCAATCAACATGAAAAATAAATTTTTTGTTAAAAACATATTCTTGAAATTTTTGAATGCATAAAACAATTGCTAAAATTTCCTTTTTAATAGTTGAATAATTTTCTTGAGTGCCACTCCACATTCCGAAATGAAAGCGGACAATGGAAATATGATTTTGAAAATCTTGTTTGAGCATACCACCATATCCTATATTAGAGGCATCTATCTCTATAATAGGAAATGCATCAGAATTAAGAATTCCTAAAGAAAGAAAACTTTTAACATGTTCTTTGACAAGTTTGACTATGTTTGTATGTTCCTGGGTCCAAGGCTTTGGATTTTGTCTAAGCCTAGAAAACAAAGCTTCAAAGGTTCTTAAGAAGTCTAAACTATGTGTCAGACTTCTACCCAAACCTTAGAATTAATTTGTATGATAGAGCATTGATCGATTGCAAGCTATGATTCATGATTAATAATTTTTCTTATATTTGACGACAATTTTATAAATGGGATCAATTTGTCACATCTTATCTTGAATTACCAAAAAAAAATAATATATATCTACTTTGTAATAGAAATGAAAGTTTTCCCAAAGAGTTTATTTTTTCTTAAAAAGAAAAAAGTTTAAAATTACTTTCACCAATAGCGTGTGTTTGGTATATAAATATATGACCAAATATATAATAGAAATGAAAGTGAATTGGTGCTATGTTAAAGAGAGCAATCAAAGTTCCAACAAGAGTAAGATTTTGGTTTCTATTCTAAATTTAGAAAATAATTTAAGTACAATATTGAATGAAAAATAGAATGAATTTCCCATTCCATTTTTCATTTCAAACTTTCAAACTTGGCTTGTGCGTAACTGAACCTTTAGCCTATGTTTGACTCTCAGAAAGTTTAAAGGAAAATGTGAAGAAAAGAAAATAGAGAGGAAAAGTAATTTTAAATTATTTTTATATACTACTTAAACATTTTTTTACTTATTTAACTCTTCTATATGAAGATTAAATAATTTAAAAATATACAAATATTTTAATAATTGTAAGTATATTTTATTTTCTTTCGTATTTTCCATATTAAAATCAAATATGAGAAAATTATTTTCCTTAACATTTTTTTTTCTTTTTCTAATAGTTTTAGGGAACTAAATATAGCCTTAATAACAAAAAAAAAAAGGGCAAGACTTCGATGCCCTATAGCATTAGTCGTGAGTGAGGAATGTTTGGATGTTTGCAAAAAGTTAGGATATAATTAGATTTGAGGGTGCATTTGATACATTAGACTAGCAATTTAAATAGAATGGAAATGGAGGTAAATCATAATATCATGTAGAAGAGAGGAATCAAAATCCTAATCACAATGAAATTTAGTTTTTATAACAATGAATTTTTTATTAAGAAAATTAGGTTTTGACTCACTAATTTTAAAAAACTTAGCAAAAAGAACCCTAACTGTTATAAATTAGATTTATCTTCATCCCTTTAAAAATATTTTAAAATACATACGCTTTTTCATAAGTTAAATAATTATTTCTAGAAATGACCTTTTTATGTACCAGGTTAATAATAGCAATTAACAGTTTTTTTTCCGTGAGAATTGATTAGAGATTAATAAAATAAGAAATTTTAAAATTTTAAAATATAATTAAAACTAAAGAAAATTTTAAGCAAAAAATACAAAAATTAAATAATAATTTTCATTTATCTAGTAGAAAATATAAATATGGATAATGAGTTGGAAATATAATGAGAGTCAATGTTTTATTTTTAAAAATTTTAAGTTTCTTGGTTTTAATTATATTTAATTTTTATTATTTTTATTTTAATTATATTTTAATTTTAAAATTTTCTTATTTTATTGTTGATGTCAATTAAAAAAAATATTCAATTTTATTAAAAAAAAATTATAACAAGATGATTGGATTTATATAATATAGGATATAAAATCACTATCAATTAGGAAATCATAAAGATTATATTTATCATTTGAGGATCCTAGAGAAATTTTCCACAATAATTTGTATATCATATTATATAATAAAAATTTATGATATATTTATTTGTAAGATACTTTTATCAAATTAAAAATGATAAAATAATTTTTTTGATAATTTTATTTAATATCATCAAGTAAAAAGGTTTTTCAAAAAATAATATCTGATTTATGAAAAAAGGTATGTCTTTTAAAATATTTTTAAATTGATGAAAATAACACTTAGAGTCAAAACCAATTTTTCCCTTTTATTTATTTCTATTCTTATTTTTTAAAATAGTAAAAATAATTTGAACATATTTATAAATGAGAATGGAATTAACTTTTCATTTCCATTGCCTAATCCAACTTTCCAAATATCACTAGTGTTAACTAAGGTGGTGTTTGTTTTAACTTTTTCTATTAAGCTAAAAGTAACCTATTGACATCATACAACATAACTAAATTAAACCTATTGATAACAAGTTCACTTTAGTTATGTTGGATGATGTCAACAGATTACTTTTAACAGAATAGAAAAAGCCAAATATTTTGGCTTTTTCTATTCAGCCAAAAAACAAACACCACCTAAGTCATTGAAACTATCAGAAGATGTCCCCTTTTTTAAACCTTGTCCTTTCAAATTTTGTATGCTTTAGTAATTGGTAAAGATTCTATTAGATTTTATGTGACTTGGGTTTTTTAATTTAAGTATGCCCATATGATGAGTTTTGATTCCAAAAATTGATAAGGATTAGATGGATAGACCAAAGCTGTCACGACCCAAATTCTGGGCGACCCAAAATTTGACCCGTGACCCCAGGTCAAAGGTTTGACCCTAAGGGTTCCTCCTATTCCATGTTGGCAGTCAACCAAAACACTCTGGATTTTTTTTTTTTTTTTATACATCTCACTAGAATTCTCATGAATTACAATATCCCAAAACTACTCAAAACAACAAGATTAAATAAATATTCATTATAGTCCAAAATAAAAGTTCACAATTAACAACTTAATCAAATAAAGCTTCATAGCAAATCCATGAGTCATAATTGCTAAAACAAATCCCCAAAATCTAAAAAGGAACACAATAACAAATAAATGCCACGCTCCACTAGGCCGCTCCAGGAGCATCCTGAAGTCCTCCCTGTCCCACCTGTGGATCCTCAGGAGAGATATCTGCATCTAAAAAGGTGTAACAAGGAAGGGGTGAGCATTTCCACATTGCTCAGTAGGGTGCCTAACACCCAAGGGGTTAAAGGGATTACTAAGTTCAAAGAATACGAAAAGAACACTTCAACACCACAGGAACAATTCACACAGCGTCAATCAAACCACATAGTTTAATATATATAATTTTATACCCAATTTCACAATATTCAACAATTACATGAATGCACATGAACGTGTGACACACAGTCATACAATGCACTATTGTTCTCGGGTTTTCACCGAAGGATACGCGTCCGCACCCAAATACACTCCCCATTCGGAGTCTTCCCGGGGTAAACTTTTGGGTCTTTCACCCTAGGGATCTCTCTCCCTTCTTAATTCGCCTCACACGGGCTTCCACTTCTCATCTCTATTTCATTTTTTTCCATTTCATACACTTTTCACAATCTTCATGATTTTATTTATTTATTTATTTATTTCACATAACCATGATGCAATGAATGCCACAATTCCAATGTTCCTCAATAATTCAACAATCTCAACATTCCCCAATAATCCAATCAAACAATTTCACACATTACAATTTCTGATAATATCCCAAATAAATATTAAAAAAAAAATTGCATATCAACAATCTTGAGATTTTACCACACTTACAAAATTTTTCAACCATTATAATAATTTCTAATATCCAAAATTAACTAACTATTTACCCTAAAATTTTCAAAAATATTCGAACCAATGCCTAAAAATTCACAAATCATTATATTTAAAATTTAACCCAAATTTTGGAATTTTCCAACCCATCTAATAATTTTTAACCTTTCAAAACAATTCATTATCAATCAAAATCAATTTCCCGAAATTCCAAAAATTCCAAACAAATTCCAAATATTCTAGAAAAATTCACACAACATCCATAATTCCTAATTAACTCATAATGACAATATTTACAATTTTTTTTCAAGGGAAAAACATAAAAATTTGAGTTTTAGGGTTAGGGTCCCCTACCTCAGATCTGAAAATTTGGCCGTTAAAAACAAAATCAGCCACCGCAGGGTTGTTCGTCTAGTCGAATAGAGTACTTCCTCCAAATTTGGGCCGAAACGGAGATCGTTTGGCCGTCCAAACGTCCGATCAAAATTCCGGCGAGTGCCCTAATTTATGCACAGTGCCCTTTTCTGTTTCTCTCTCCTGCGTGCGTGCTACTGCCCCCTTTTTTTTTTACTAACCATCCAGCCACACAAGCCTAGCCCAAACTTCAAAAGCCCAACCCATTTTTTTCTTTCTTTTTATTAACAGCCCACTAGGCTTTTAAAAGCCACCAGCCACTTAAGCCCAACTCCATTAAATTTTTTTTCTTTTACAACCCATTACCTTAACAACCCATATTCAAAGCCCATTGAATATATTTATTTTATTTCTTTTGTTTATTCTAATTGTTTTATTTGATTTCCAATTTATTTTTTTTTTAACACATAAATTTTATTTATTAACACCAATTAAAAACTAATTTTCTCAATATTATTATTCATCAATTTAATTTAATTAATTAATTTATTTTTCTTAATTAATTCTAATTAATCTTAATTTATTTATTTTTCATTTTCGTTTTCGTTTTTCGTTCCCGGAAATTTCCAATTTCTAAAATCCTAAGAATTTTCTATCCTAAGGCTGACATGGCATAAAATTTCAACTCGTTTAATTGACCGACGCAATAAAACGAAATTCACCAATCCGAAATTGACACGTGTTCTTCAAACGCTTTTCTTTTTGACTTTTCAACCATCACATAAATTAAGACTTTTCAAACTAAAATTGCTAACGTGGCATAAAATACCCGGTCATTACATCCTACCCCCCTAAAAGAAATTTCGTCCCGAAATTTAAACTAGCTTACCTTAAAATTCGTAGAAGAGTTGCGGATAGTGTCGTCTCATTTCTTCCTCAGGTTCCCAAGTGGCTTCTTCTATCCCATGGTTTTGCCACCACATTTTGACTGCAGGAATCACCTTGTTCCTGAACCTATGCTCTCCAGCTTCCAGAATTCGTAAAGGTTCCTCCACATAAGAAGTATCTTCACTAATCTGAACATCTTGCAAGTCCACTACCCAAGTTGGATCTGGAGTACACTTCCTTAGCATCGACACATGGAAAACATCATGCACAAGGGACAACTGTTGAGGCAAAATTAACTTGTATGCCACTGGGCCAACTCTCTCATCAATCTGAAATGGTCCCACAAACCTAGGGGCTAACTTCCCCTTCTTCCCAAATCGAAATATGCCTCTTCGAGGGGACACTTTTACAAACACCCAATCCCCTTCCTCAAACTCCAAGGGCCTTCTCCTTTTATCTACATAACTTTTCTGTCTATCTTGGGCAGTCTTAAGTTTTTCCTTGATGAGTTGTATCTTCTCTGTAGTCTCTTGGACAATCTCAGGTCCCAATAAACGACTCTCACCCATCTCTATCCAACACAAGGGCGATCTACAAGGTCTCCCATAGAGTGCTTCATAAGGTGCCATGCCAATACTAGATTGGTAACTGTTGTTATAAGCAAACTCTGCTAAAGGTAAGTAATCTGCCCAATTTCCTCCAAAATCCAAAACACAAGCCCTTAACATGTCTTCTAAGATCTGGATCACTCTCTCTGATTGACCATCTGTCTGAGGGTGAAAAACGGTGCTAAAATTCAGTTGGGTGCCCAAAGCCCTTTGTAAACTCTGCCAAAACTGAGAAGTAAACTTAGGGTCCCTGTCAGACACTATAGATATAGGTATCCCATGCAATCTCACAATCTCCTGTATATACAACTTAGCCAAAGAGTTCATGGAATCAGTAGTTTTCATGGCTAGAAAATGAGCTGACTTAGTAAGACGGTCCACAATCACCCAAACTCCATTTTTCTTGCTTCTAGTTCTTGGCAACCCTATCACAAAGTCCATAGTAATATTATCCCACTTCCACTCAGGTATAGGTAAAGGTTGCAACAACCCTGCAGGCCTCTGGTGTTCAGCCTTCACTTGCTGACAAATCTGACAGTTAGCTACAAACTGAGCAATATCTCTCTTCATCCCACTCCACCAAAACTGTCTCTTTAAGTCCTGATACATCTTGGTATTCCCAGGGTGGATGGTATACTTCGCCCTATGAGCATCTGCTAGAAGTTCATTTCTCAACTCCACATCTTTTGGCACACACAATCTCCCTTTGAACCTCACACTCCCATCTTCATACATAGACCAATTTTCATCTATCTCACCTGCTACCAACTGGGCTTTAACCTTTTCTAAAAACTCATCATGAACTTGGGCCTCCACTATTCTTTGGATAACCATTGGTCTAGCCGATATGCTATACAAGCATGGACCACGTCCTTCCTGAATAAGACATAGCTCAAAGTCCTCAATAACTGCATACATCTCAAACTCTCTCAACCCCAAGCTAGACAACTGGCCATAGCTCTTTCTACTCAAGGCATCTGCTACAACATTCGCCTTCCCAGGATGGTAATGAAGGGCAAAATCATAATCTTCCAATGTCTCCATCCATCTCCTCTGCCTAGAGTTCAAATCCTTTTGAGTGAAAATGTATTTCAAACTCTTATGATCAGAGTACACCTCAAACTTCTCTCCATACAAGTAGTGTCTCCAAGTCTTAAGGGCAAACACCACTGCTGCAAGCTCCAAATCATGTGCTGGATAATTCCGCTCATGCTGCTTTAATTGTCTTGAGGCATAAGCTACCACCTTGCCTTGCTGCATTAGCACACACCCTAACCCCACTGTGGAAGCATCACAATAAATTGTAAACAACTCTCCACTAATAGGAGCAGTTAACACTGGAGCAGTGGTCAATTTCCGCTTCAACTCCTGGAAAGCATTCTCACACTCCTCATTCCAATCAAACTTCACCCCTTTTCTAGTCAACCGAGTCATTGGTGCTGCAATTCTAGAGAAGTCTTCCACAAACCTCCTATAATATCCAGCCAACCCCAAGAAACTTCTAACCTCAAATACATTGGTAGGCCTTTGCCACTCCTGTACAGCTTCCACCTTTGAATGGTCTACTGCTATTCCTGCCTCAGAAACCACATGGCCTAAGAAGTTCACTTCAGTAAGCCAAAACTCACTTTTGTCCAACTTCCCATACAACTGATGCCTTCTCAAAGTTCCAAGGGTGGTCACCAAATGCTGCTTATGCTTCTCCAAACTCCTGGAGTAGATCAAGATGTCATCCACAAAGACAATCACAAACCGATCCAAGTAAGCACGAAATACCCTGTTCATTAAATCCATGAAAGCAGCAGGGGCATTAGTTAACCCAAAAGGCATGACTAAGAACTCATAATGCCCATATCTCGTTCTAAAAGCGGTTTTAGAAACATCATCTTCCCTAACCCTCAATTGATGATACCCAGTTCTCAAGTCAATCTTACTAAAATACTTCGCACCCTTCAACTGATCAAACAAGTCATCTATCCTTGGAAGAGGATACTTGTTCTTCACAGTAACTCTATTCAACTTCCTATAGTCAATACATAACCTTAGTGTGCCATCCTTCTTCTTCACAAACAACACTGGGGCTCCCCATGGCGATGTACTTGGACGAATAAAACCCTTACCCAACAATTCATCTAACTGAGTTTTCAATTCTTTCAACTCAAGAGGGACCATCCTATAAGGGGATACTGAAATAGGATCAGTTCCTGGGTATACTTCAATAGAGAAATCAAACTCTCTATGCGGTGGTAAACCTGGTAACTCATCTGGGAATACATCCTGAAACTTCCTCACCACTGGAATTTCTGTAATGTCCTTCTGGGCTTTCTCCTTACCACGAAGGCAAGCTAGGAAATTTATTGATCCTTTCCTCAACACATACTGATAGCACGGATCGGACTGCGAAAAAGGCAAACTAACACACTTCCCTCCAACAAAACAAACCTCAAATCCCTCTGGCAAACAAAATATTATCCTGCGGCGATGACAATCAATAACCGCTCTATACACTGCCAACCAATCCATTCCCAAAATAACATCATACCCAGTCATATCCAAAATCCTCAAATCCACATTTAGTGCTCTATCTGCCAAGGTAATAACACACACCTTGCATATTCTATTAACTCTAGAGTTCGTACCCATAGGAGACTCAATAAGTAACAAATTCTCTACCCTTTCCGATTTCAACCCCAATGCATTAGCACAAGATGTAGAAATGAAAGAATGAGTTGCACCAGTATCAAACAAAACACGCACCCAAGTACTATATACCAAAATCATACCTTCCACCAAAAGGGCATCCTCCTCTGGCTCTGTTGGGGTCAAGGCAAAAACTCTTCCTGCTGCCTGCCTTCCCCTACCTCTAGCATTCGACCCCTGAGAAGAGCGGGTCTGACTCGTGGTAGTTGTCCTGGTTCCCTGCGCTGTTGGGGGTAATTGTGGCATCTGATAGTAAGGCAACTGAAACTGAGGAGGCTGGAAAGACACTACTGACTGTTGCTGAGAACTTCCCTGAGACTAAGGTCGAGCCTGCTATGTGCCTCGCAATGGGCAAGCCCTCCATAAATGGTCTCCTGCTCCACAACCATAACATACTCTATTAGCAGCCGCCCCCTGAGCAATCTGCCCCCCTCTTGCATAGAACGAGGGACGCCTCTCAAACTGTTGAGTCCTCTGCCTCTGCTGTGGCCCCTGAGAACTTTCCTCCATTCTTTGTTTCCCTTTTCTTTCCCCCTTTTGCTCTCGAATTTGGTTGGTTTCGTCAATGTCCTGCTCCACCAACAAAGCCCTCTTAACCAACTCAGAATAATCCCTTATTGCCAGTGGGACTAATCTGTTCCTAATAGCAGGCCTCAACCCCTGCTGGAACCTCCTAGCCTTTTCTCCTTCCTCACTGATCATTCCCAAAGCAAAACGAGACAACTCTGAGAAACGTGACTCATACTCCAGCACTGACATGGTTCCTTGGATGAGGTGCTCAAACTCCATCCTCTTGGCATGCTTAGCCACTTCCCCAAAATACTTGCCTAGGAAGATTCTCTCAAATTCCTCCCAGGTCATAACCTCAGTGTCATACACCCTTTTCATTGATTCCCACCAGAAATCAGCTTTGTCCACAAGCATATATGTTGCCAGACCTACCCTTCTTTCCTCAGGTATGTCCAATCCCACCAGAATTCTTCTCATCCTCCTCAACCAATGCTCAGCTGCTTCAGCACTGGGCTCTCCATTAAAAGATGGAGGTTGCATCACCATGAACCTCTTCATTGCTTCCATTTGGCTCATTACTGGCCTCTCAGTGCGGCTCCTCCTATGTGAGTGGCCTGAATCCTCATGGCCCTGGGTACCTCCTGCTCTCCTTGAACCCTGGCCTCTCATCAATTCAACAGTTTCTCTCAACTCTCTTCTTACTTCTCGGAGTTCTTCTCTAACTGTCTCCAACTCCTCATTCCTCTCTGATCTTCCTCCTCTGGTCCTTCCCGTCATTTCAAGTTTAACAAACCCTAATTCAATCACATTTCTAAGGTGAGCAAAAATAAATTTCACATATACACACTTAGCAACTTCAACAATTATCAAAACTTTCACTTTCATACACTCACAATACATAATTCAATTAATCATCAACTTGTTAATTAACACACACAAAAATCATAACATTACAACACACATAAACACCCACAAACATTGACTCCAAGGTATTATTGCAACCTTGGCTCTGATACCACGCTGTCACGACCCAAATTCTGGGCGACCCAAAATTTGACCCGTGACCCCAGGTCAAAGGTTTGACCCTAAGGGTTCCTCCTATTCCATGTTGGCAGTCAACCAAAACACTCTGGATTTTTTTTTTTTTTTTATACATCTCACTAGAATTCTCATGAATTACAATATCCCAAAACTACTCAAAACAACAAGATTAAATAAATATTCATTATAGTCCAAAATAAAAGTTCACAATTAACAACTTAATCAAATAAAGCTTCATAGCAAATCCATGAGTCATAATTGCTAAAACAAATCCCCAAAATCTAAAAAGGAACACAATAACAAATAAATGCCACGCTCTACTAGGCCGCTCCAGGAGCATCCTGAAGTCCTCCCTGTCCCACCTGTGGATCCTCAGGAGAGATATCTGCATCTAAAAAGGTGTAACAAGGAAGGGGTGAGCATTTCCACATTGCTCAGTAGGGTGCCTAACACCCAAGGGGTTAAAGGGATTACTAAGTTCAAAGAATACGAAAAGAACACTTCAACACCACAGGAACAATTCACACAGCGTCAATCAAACCACATAGTTTAATATATATAATTTTATACCCAATTTCACAATATTCAACAATTACATGAATGCACATGAACGTGTGACACACAGTCATACAATGCACTATTGTTCTCGGGTTTTCACCGAAGGATACGCGTCCGCACCCAAATACACTCCCCATTCGGAGTCTTCCCGGGGTAAACTTTTGGGTCTTTCACCCTAGGGATCTCTCTCCCTTCTTAATTCGCCTCACACGGGCTTCCACTTCTCATCTCTATTTCATTTTTTTCCATTTCATACACTTTTCACAATCTTCATGATTTTATTTATTTATTTATTTATTTCACATAACCATGATGCAATGAATGCCACAATTCCAATGTTCCTCAATAATTCAACAATCTCAACATTCCCCAATAATCCAATCAAACAATTTCACACATTACAATTTCTGATAATATCCCAAATAAATATTAAAAAAAAAATTGCATATCAACAATCTTGAGATTTTACCACACTTACAAAATTTTTCAACCATTATAATAATTTCTAATATCCAAAATTAACTAACTATTTACCCTAAAATTTTCAAAAATATTCGAACCAATGCCTAAAAATTCACAAATCATTATATTTAAAATTTAACCCAAATTTTGGAATTTTCCAACCCATCTAATAATTTTTAACCTTTCAAAACAATTCATTATCAATCAAAATCAATTTCCCGAAATTCCAAAAATTCCAAACAAATTCCAAATATTCTAGAAAAATTCACACAACATCCATAATTCCTAATTAACTCATAATGACAATATTTACAATTTTTTTTCAAGGGAAAAACATAAAAATTTGAGTTTTAGGGTTAGGGTCCCCTACCTCAGATCTGAAAATTTGGCCGTTAAAAACAAAATCAGCCACCGCAGGGTTGTTCGTCTAGTCGAATAGAGTACTTCCTCCAAATTTGGGCCGAAACGGAGATCGTTTGGCCGTCCAAACGTCCGATCAAAATTCCGGCGAGTGCCCTAATTTATGCACAGTGCCCTTTTCTGTTTCTCTCTCCTGCGTGCGTGCTACTGCCCCCTTTTTTTTTTACTAACCATCCAGCCACACAAGCCTAGCCCAAACTTCAAAAGCCCAACCCATTTTTTTCTTTCTTTTTATTAACAGCCCACTAGGCTTTTAAAAGCCACCAGCCACTTAAGCCCAACTCCATTAAATTTTTTTTCTTTTACAACCCATTACCTTAACAACCCATATTCAAAGCCCATTGAATATATTTATTTTATTTCTTTTGTTTATTCTAATTGTTTTATTTGATTTCCAATTTATTTTTTTTTTAACACATAAATTTTATTTATTAACACCAATTAAAAACTAATTTTCTCAATATTATTATTCATCAATTTAATTTAATTAATTAATTTATTTTTCTTAATTAATTCTAATTAATCTTAATTTATTTATTTTTCATTTTCGTTTTCGTTTTTCGTTCCCGGAAATTTCCAATTTCTAAAATCCTAAGAATTTTCTATCCTAAGGCTGACATGGCATAAAATTTCAACTCGTTTAATTGACCGACGCAATAAAACGAAATTCACCAATCCGAAATTGACACGTGTTCTTCAAACGCTTTTCTTTTTGACTTTTCAACCATCACATAAATTAAGACTTTTCAAACTAAAATTGCTAACGTGGCATAAAATACCCGGTCATTACAAAAGCTGAGGAAAAGAAGTATTACTAAGTAGTAACTTTTGGATAGTGATCATGAAAATTCTATGTAACTTAGTGATCTGAATGTGAACACGCACTTTTCTATCAGTGACAACAAATGAAGCCAAACATCCACAAGCATCCAACAACATATGAGATGGTGAAGGGTTCAAAAGATTTATTAAGAGGCAAGCAGCTTGTATCTTATTACAAACAAGAAGCTGAGGTGGTGCATGAGCACAAAGCAAAGAAGCAGAATTTGTAAGAGAAGCCTGACAACATATTTCATTCAGCTCGCTAGGCTACTTTCCTCACTCTTGCCAGGCAATTGTCCACAGGCCTTGGATGCGGTAGGTACATCAATTCGCACCCTGGATTAACCCTCTCAAGCCTGCAGATCAAGGAAAATCACTTGTATTAGTCATTAGAATGATCTAGCATATGCCCCTATTTTTCTACCAATTCTAGCAATTGGGAGTTGGAGATAACAATGTATGCTCACCGATAGTTGAGAAGAAAGTAGTGAAGGAAAATGGAAATTTCCAGCTTGGCAAGATCGTTTCCGGGGCAGAGCCTGCTGCCTGCTCCGAAGGGGAGGAAAGTTCCAGCCTTGGGTGTGAAATTCTGCACATGCAATTTGTAGACAACATTAGCATTCTAATCATTCATCCAAATGAGTTGCAGTGGAAAAAGCACATGGAAGGTTATTAAACTTACATCCCATCTTGAAGGATTGAACACCTCTGGATTGGGATATATTTCGGGATCATAGTGAACGGCCCTGAACCAAACCAGAACCTTCCATCCTTTGGGAAAAAGATAACCTGAAACCGATCAAGGATTTATTCTCAATTAGTGTACATAAGATTATGATTGTGATAGTGGTACTGCTCGTTAGTATCCTTCAAAATCTATGACATAGCTGACCTCCTATGTTGACATCTGCTTTCGCCTCTCGAAATACCATCAGTGAAAACGTTAGCCAACGAAGCGTTTCATCGATCACCTTCAAATTTTGAGAAGGAAATAACTACATCCTCAACATTGAGTTAAAGTAGTGGAAGCCAATTTGAATTTGAGATGTTCAAAGATCACGTACCTGGGAGAGATACTCCATTTTTCGAACTTCCCTAAGGGTCAAACCCTTCTGTGTAGGTGGCCTGTTCTTAACAATCTCCTCTTGCTCAGCCTGCAGTTTGGTCAAGTGCAATATTTTAGGAAGCCCATGGTGGAAAAATAGAAGGAACTAAACTCGAAACTCAGGCTTAATTAATATATAAGAACGATGTGATGATCTGAAATCAGGAACCTTGGCTCTTTGGAAGATTTCGGGGTGGCCTTGTAGCAAAAGAGTAGCCCACATGGTGACATGACCAGATGATTCATGGCCGGCGTTCAAATACATTATGAGAAGATCAATGATCTCCTCATCGGTCAATTTTCTACCGTTCTCATCTTCAACATGCAGCAGAGCATCCAACATGTCTTTCTCCCGTGCTGAAGAATTTTCTCTCTCCCTTTGCCTTCTCTCATCCACTGTTGCTTGGAGAGTAGCCACCAGATTTTTCCGAGCCTGAGAGCACCATACAAACCAACTAGTAATCATGCTAATAACCTGATTAATGATATGACAAGAAGAGAGAAGGAATGAGTATTATGACTGACCTTGAATGCTTTATGAAAAGCGAATCCGGGGATGTTGATAGCCAAAGCTCTAACTCCATAGTTCAGTATAGTATATTCCTTCTCCAAAGCTTCCATTACGTCCCCACTCTCGGCGCTAAGAAATATGTACATAATTATCTTAAAAGTAAGCTTTCGGACTCCGGTCAAGAACTCGATGTTTCCCATTTTAGACCATTTCTCCAAGTCAGATATTACGTTCTTTTCTATGTATGGGATATACAAGGACAATGCCTCATGACCATTCACAGGAGCTGATGTTAAGCGCCTGAGACGCTTGTGTTCTTCGTAGGAAATGCTAACGAACGACTTCTTCCCAATCAGCTCCTCAGTGGATGTAGGCCAGCCGGGTTTGAAGTTGTCGTCGTCTGTTAAGACTTTCCTGCATCCTTCGGGGCTTGTGACTAAGATACTGGGGTTTCCAAACATGAAGGTCTTGTAGATTCCGCCTTTTCCATATCTGGATCAGTGGTATTATGATCAATATCATAACTTCATGATAAGAGTATTGGAAATTTTCTCATCTTTTTGTCCATATATAATTTTCAAAAGAAAGAAAAGAGGGGGGACATGTCTAAATTAAATTATTATGCCCAATTATGAAGTCATTCTACGTGTGTATGTCAGCGAGAGGGAGAGATTTTCTGATTTTTGTTTTCCATAACTTTCAAAAGAACAAAGAACAGTGAGAGTATCAGCAAAGGAAAGAAATCAACCCTGGATAAGAGAGAGAGGGAGAGGGAGAGGGAGAGGGAGAGGGAGAGAGAGAGAGAGAACCTTTCAACAATGTTGGAGATAAAAGAATCAGGATTTTTTGTCTTAAAAGCTCTGAGAAAAGTCCACATATTCCCAATGAGAGGCCAACCAAGATCACCAGGAGGAAGATGATAACTCTTCCCCTTCAATCTCCCTTCATACACCCACTTATTTACTCTCAGCAAAACCCATCTCAAAGCCAAAGCACCAGCAAATATTGCTGTATACAGCACCCAACTGCTCGCCAACCCCATTGGAAACCTCCCCCTTTTTTTCCACACTCCTCACAAAAACCTTCACGCCCTTTATATAGGCTAATCCCAACACTCTGGGACAAAGAATTCAGCAGGGTATTTGTTAAGTTTTATGTCTCTGATATATTTCCTTGTATACAAACATACCAATAGAAGAAGCCAGAAAGTGTTTCTTTAATAATTTTGAATTATTTAATGAGATGAAAATAGAAAAATAGAAAAGATAAAAAGGATAATATCATTTAATTGAAATTCACATCAAATTTGGAATCTAAAACCCTCTATAAGGGAGGTGTAGTATTAATGGTAGGCTATTTGTTCATTCCAATTAAACTCCCATTTTTTCTAATTTTCATTAACTTTTCTGCCTGTTTTTTCCATATGTATGTACACTTACAAAAAAAACTTTTATGATCCACCATATAAAAGGAATACAAATTTAAGAAAAAAATATTAATATGGACCAAATATACCTCATATATTTAAAATCAAATATTATTAGTAGATTGTACAATTATTTTGTTTATTTAATAAAATATGAATTATTATAAATGGAAATATCTTATATTAAAATTTAATTCATTTTAGTAAATTAATTAATTAGATTATTATTAGAATCTTTTAGTAACCATTTTAGATACATGTATATATAGTAAAAAAATCAAAGCATAATGAACAAATGTAATGTAATAATGACACACACACATATATCTATTTTATGGGTGTTAGATACATTGATGAAAATGTCGTTTAAATTCAATCAAACATCCACGACATACCATTGATGGTAAGGGGGTGTTTGGTAAAACTTAATAATTATTATTTAATAATTTAATTTGACCTTAAGTTAAATTATACTTAACTTATTGACTTAAAACTCATCACTTAATTCTTATTTTTAAGTAAAGGTTGTTTGATAAAATTAATTTTAAATTTATTTTAAATCATCAAGACATATTTATCCTCATAAATTATAATTAAAGTAAAAGAGGTTGAGTAACAATAGAAGTTGTGGAATAGTAAAAGAAATCGTTGAGATAATTGGGGGGTAAATAGGATAAAAATGTAAAATGAATATATGAATTTAAAAATAAATTAATTATTTTTCTTTATTACTTAAAGTTGATTTTGACTTTAAGTTATATCATTAAATTATTTTACCAAATATACTTAATTTGCTTAATGACTTAAATTAAGTTATTAAGTCACTTTTAGTTATTAAGTTGATTTACCAAACACCTATTAAAGCTTGAACTTGCTTCTTCTAGTCTTCGAATGGAAAATAGAGCCTTGTCAACTTGGGCAACTATGATCTTAGTCTATATATGTGACTACATATTATATATACTATATTTACTCTTAAATCTTTAATATATTTATAAAAAGTAAAATTTTAAAGTAAAATTTTAATAATCTAGTTAATTTTCATTATATTATTTTCAAATTCCATTTAATTTGTTATTGAAAATACAAAAATCATGAGTCTTGCATCATAATTAAATACAAAAAAAGTAAAAATTTGTAAATGAAATTATGAATATTTTTTAAAAGAATAATTATACACATGTTGTCCTTCAATACACAACAAAGTAAGTAGATGATGATTTTAATTTTAAGTATATTTTCACATTCTACATATTATTGTCAAATATCACAAATTATATCATACATATATCATTTTCTTTAATAAAACAATTTCAATGTATGTGTAAAGAAAAAAAATTAGTGGATTAAATTACCATCAAAGTCTTTAAAATTGTGACTCCTTAACTAAGTAAAATGGGCTTAATAAGTGATGTGTCATACACATCGAATATATGACAAGTAATTCAAAAGGTGACATGTAACAAAATTTGAAAGGTTACAAAATTAAATCATATAAAATAAAATCAAGTAATTAAAGTCAAAAGATAATTAGAAATAAACATTTTTTTTGTTCACAACCTACTAAACAAAGGAAACAAAATTTTCAATTGAAGTCAAAAGAGAATTTATAAATAAATATTCTTTTATTTGCAAATTTTATTGTTGACAAGTTGTTAAAATTAAGAAAGTAAATTTGAATTAAGATTCCCTAATTTTATCTATAAATAATGGTAACTTGATAAGGATTAAAAAAAATAATTTTATATGAGAAAAGAGGCTTCACAAAATATCCCTATTAAGTCTGAGAAATCTCGTAAGTACTACACATAGATCATTTATCATTCAAGAACAGGCCATTCTAAGCCCTTAATTAATCTTCAAATCCAAATCTAAGAAAACACTTTCATTGTTATTTTTTATATTGTGATTAAAGTCACTTAATAAAAGAAAAAATATTCTTTTGTAAAGAATATCATTACAAATATTATACCTCACAATTATTTTAGTATAAAATTTTTGTCTGCATATCTTTCCTATAACTATGCTTATTTTGTAGGACTTTTTGAGTTTTAATCCATTTTCATCGCAATGATATTTCTTATCAAAACTTTTTATTTTCTCAATGTATGCGCAAAATCCACCAATTGAGAATAATCTACCAAATGAATTCTAGGTTTTAAATGTCTTAAAGGTTAAAACTTTTTATCAAATTATTTGTTGTATGACTATTAAAAAATGAATTTCAAGTTTTAAAATATGGTTATGGACTTTGATGGCCTATATTAGTGGTTCAATCTTGGAAGACCAAAAAAATTTTAATCAATATTTATTATCCCTCAATCCTAGGTTCTCTCCATATTATTTTATCGTTGTTTTCTCAATTTATCAATCAAATCACAATTTCAATCTAATCACCTTTTCATTTGATTTGTGGCAACTTTATCTTTGGTTTTTCTTGTCACCCTTATCACATATTAAGGGTTTAGTATTTTACTTGTGATATAAAGATTTTCGATTAATGTCACGTATACAACTTCACATTCTATTATTTGTACCTTAATTTCATTTATCGATACCCTTATTTGATGAATTAAATCTTTACCAACTACAATCCAAATTTGGAGTTTAACAGGTATATATCACCATGATACTTTAGCATTTAACAATCCAATTCAAACATTTTTCTTATAAGTACAGAAGTAAAAAATTTTCAAACTGAAATTTTTTATTATAGGTTGTTTTTCCAAATATAATTATTTTGTCCCTCGGCACAAATGTTTCTTCAAAAATATTGGACCCATCAAGGATGGTTTCCTATTACCTGTGTCAATCAGATCTCATGAAGCTTAATCCAAAACTACGATCTTCTACTGTATAAACCTTAAACCAGAGATTCCAATACTCCGATTTATAGAAGAAATACAAACACCATGAAAGATTGGATAATCCTCGATGATCATGCATACTGGTATTATGTCAAAATTGCTAAGTACTTTGCAGTTTCAACAAAGACATAAAAAGCAGAAAGAAGAGGGTATGCAAGGAAAGAAACTCACTTCCTCTCTGAAGTTTTTCCTTGTGTAACAAGCATGGTCACCCACATGTCTGAGGTTTATTTTTATTCTAACCAGTAATCGCAAGAAGTGTATATGGCATTGCACAAACTAGACAGTAGGTATGTACTAGTCTAGCTCTACACTGTCATTGACCATGAGATTTATGCTTATATCATAAGCAGATTGGCATGAAACAGCTGTCTAAGCTAACCCTTGGGTTGTCCCAGTGCAGCTGGTAAGATCTTCGTCTCTGGTGATTGCACGTTGGAAATCGAGATCAGTTGAGACCTATACTTTTCTGATCCATCATCACAGTTTGCCCCTTTAACCAGATTCTCAGTATTCAGAGTTTTTGGTTCTGAAGGGAGAGCCTGATCTGGTACTGAATCAGAGATGGCAATAAGTGACTCCCGAGTCACATCCTCTGAGGTCGGCTTTCCATGTGCGTTTTTATCCATAAAATGGCAAGCTGCTTGTCCTGCAGGTATCACAAACATATTTGAATGGGTCAGTTTGACATGAAAGTAAGATGAAATTACTAACAGAAGAATTTCTGGTTGTGTACAAGTTGGTACAATGGCACTTGATAGTTAGTCCATATCTCAGAGTGCTTAAATTTCATTAATGTACAATTTTGTCAAATTGTTCACCAGTTTGTGTAGGATACTGAAGATAAAACACAATACTTCATCACATCAACTGCAGCTTCTTCAACAGACTGCTCCATGGAAAAATCAATTTCTGAACACTTTTTTATCTGATCGCAACAAGTTGGATAGATTGTCTCTTTCAGCATGCCAAACATCTTTCAGATCTTTCCAGCACTGATATCTATACTAACTTGGCTTTATAAAAGGCTCCCAAGGGAAGTTTTAAGCTACCAATTTGAGTCAAAAGCTTTTATGCTGTTAGCTAATTGACCAACAATGAATGTCAAACTAATTTAGACTCAAACCTTAACACCCTGTCTCATAAGATGCTTTTGTTTGAGCTTATAAATGGGCTCAATGGATGGGGAAAATAATTTAGTGAAATTCAAACTAGTGACCTTTCAATGATCAAGGCTTTGATATCATATTAAACTACCAATTTATTCCAAAAGCTTATATTGACATATATCAAGCTAAGTTGCACTAAAGACCTAATAGGAAGAACCAAGTATATAGTAGGAAGGGTCCCCAATTTGCAGCCCAACATTGTAGCCAAAATATAGATATACATTTGACCAAACCCACCTCAGTAATCTCACTTTTTTTTTTCCATCTTTTAACCGTGAAACCACCTGAAGACTAAGAAGACTGCACTTGAGATATCTTAAATGGTTGACATCATCGCTGCAGAATTCAACAGTAACATCTGCATACAGCAAATGTGATGTAGTCTGCCCCTACCCTTTCCTTGACTTCACCTCAAAACACTCTAGAAAGCCTCCAGTTTATGCTCTAGTTACCAATCTACTGACCGCCTCCATCACAATAATGAAGAGGAACAAAAATAAAGAACCTCCTGCCATAGAAATTTAAAGCTCTCAATAAATCCAATAGGGCTCCTAGTGAGAAGAGTAGAAAATGTATCCGATGATACGCATGCTGTAATCCTTCCCACCCATTCTTCCTTAAATCCCATGCAAGATGAGTATATTAGGAACTTCCAATGAAAATGGCTGTGCACCTCCTCTCTATCTAATTTGCAGACAACCCTATCCTTTAGTCTTCACTCTCAAATCACGAAACAACCCTTAACAAAAGCATTCTGATACTCTGGCACCACTTTTGCTAACTCTGCATTGATGTTAAGCCAACACATCACTAAAGAGTTATAGGTCCCCTTAATAAGCTTATGGACCTGATCATTTAGATAATTCCCCACTCCTTTCAGCACCAACACTATGAAAATGAAATTCCAGCTCTTCTGAAAATCCAGTGGCATGAGGTATATCCATTGATCATATCCAATTCAACAACCTCTTGATTCTACTGCCAAAAAATAATCTTGTCAACACATCTGAACCCAGTCACTGTCCCCCTAAGCTCTTCTATGGCCACTAACACCTCCCTCTGGGATCCTGTATCCATCCAATCTATATTGACTGTCTATTTAGTGTGAAACACAACCCATCTTTCAAGCTCTACATCTGAATATGATTTCCAATAAAAATGAGTTATCCCAATTTTCATATCTTTCTCCCTAGTCCTCCAATTCCCAGCAACTATAGATCTCCTAATATCATTATCTCCACTTTGCATTGTGAGCCCATGAAACCGATTTGTCTCGTTGATCTCCTTCCTTTAACCATGAGGCCCTTGACTTCTACTTTCAACTTATTTCTTCTACCTTCAACTTATTTCTTCTACCTTCAACTTATTTCTTCCACCTCCACCAATCTTCTATATTCCTCAACTGACAATTTCCTCTTCTCGAAGTTCAAACTTATGAATTTTTCCAGAACTCTTGCTTTTCTAACTGTTACATTTCCCTGTTTTTCATCTTTTACCTCTTTAAGTCTTTCTTCAACACTTTCATCTGTTTAACCAGCTTAAAACTTGGAGAGGTATTGAAATTATTGTTTTTCCATGAATCTTTCATCCTACCCCTAAGACCCTCTACCTTCAACCACATGCTTTCAACATGAAAAGAGCATTTCCATTTCTCACTCTCCCACCATCTAACAAGCTGGTGGGCATAGTCCAATACAGGTCAAGGATGAACACATTGGGACATCAGGAAAATGTTCTCCATATCTTGAGACAAGAAAGAGGCCAATCCTGAACATTGCTTGAATTTCTTGACTCTGTGTCGGCATGTTTACCCCCCTCCAAAGGGTAAATCCATCATATTGGGGTTATATGTAAAATTTGAGCATCCTCTATTAGCAATGGATACCCTGATGCTGAAACTACTCATGTGGAAAGCAATCACATTGAAGTTTCCCAACAAGGCTACCATAAACCCCCTCTTGATGCAACGAGCTCCTCTACTTTCAATTTCTTTGATACCTTCTCATCCCACATTGTCATTGAGCCATCCATTGCTGATGTATCTGTTAAAAACTTCCAAGCCATAAACCAACACCACCAACCACTTATCATACCAACAAGATTGTTGTAGGTTTGAACTGTCAATTGTCTGGTTTATATTTTGTTCCTGGGCTTTGATATAGACCCTAAGCTCTAGTAACTGCTACCCCTACTATAATGCCAACACCTAATCAAGACATAGCCCTTCTATCACTATTTCAAGCACACAACCATTATTGCTACACTAAAACCATGACCACCACAGTACCCACTCTGCTACCATCAAAACCCAAATCATAACCTAAAACTATTATACAAAATGCAACAAAATCATTCAAACCAATGCTATCACAAAGTGCAAAGTACCTTAACGACTTGAGATCAGAGTTGGAAAAAACCCAAGGAGCCATACCTTTTAAAATTGAAAAGGTTAAAACATAGCGATATTGAACTCCATTAATTTATATCCTTTTTAATATAAGGCAAAGCATCATATATACATAGCACTGAAACCTTCAAGAATTGGGGAACTTTTGGCAAGAGACAGAAAACTAAGCACAATAGAAAACGTTAGGCACTGTTCTCTAAAATTCATTTATTGTTATCTATGCAGTTCAACTGGAATATTCAAACTTCTGCATTTGAAAGATAACATTTGTTTTAACTGTTTGACGTATTGGAAGGAGAAACTATGTCATTCTTATCTGTGTCCCATCTGAGCTATCTCAATGAGCATAAACACAGATAATGAGTTTTAGAGATACCATATGTTACAACACATAAAACCTTTTTATCAGGATTCGAGTTTTCTTACTCATATTTATTTTTACTTTCATTACATCAGGAGCTACTGGAAGAAGAGGAAAAGTTCACTCCTCACAGATCTTTTAGTACATCAAATGAATGATGCATACATATCCCATGATCACTGAGCTACATGGTAGACATGAATTTATAAGGGCACTAGATCAGGGCTCCACTAAGCCAGTGATGATTCCAAAGTGTAATTTCCCTCCTTTTTGCATTTGAATTACAAGTGCCTGGAATCAAGGGCTTGGGTCGAAACCCAGTACTTTGTAATGAAATTGAATTTGGCAGGTCACACATATAATTTATGCCCTTTCAATCCATGTAAACCACAAGGTAAGATAATCATGAACTGAATCCCACTATGTAATTCTTGTCATACATCTGAAAAACAAAACAAAAAAATCCATATTCGATTATGTATACAGCATTCTAGTCAGAGAAATTCAACATGCTGAGGCAAAGCATTTAATACCAATAGCAAATCAAACTTGGCCAAGCCTAAACTTAAACTACTCTTCTGAAATTCAAACTCCAAAAATCCCTCATTCTCACTCACTTTGACAATATAAAGATTAAAATCTTGAACTTTTAACTACAAAAATGAAAATATGATAACAGTTTGCATAAAAAAAAATGACTGTTTTCGAAACCAGAAAATCAAACTTGATGCAAGCTTAATTTACAAATCATCATTAAAATAAAATTTCAGTTGTGAAATTTAAACATTCAAAAACCCTTGAATTTCCATTAAAAAAAAAAAAAGAAGGTAAAAGTAAAAATCTCTGTGATAAGAAAATGGAACCTGCACAACTTGCCCAAGCATCTAAAACATTCAATTCCTTCCACTCATTTCTAGAAAACTTCAAGACCCAGATCCTTCTTAACCACTAAAATTTAATCCAAACACCCAATACACTCAAATTAAAACACAACCCATCAAGACAACACAATCGTCAAGAAACATCCAAACAAAAATACATACTTCTATATTAAACAAAACCCAGAAGAGAGAAAAGCCAAGATGTGTACCTTATGGCCTGAAACTCCAAAAACAAAAGAGAAAAGCTTCGAAGATCCAGAGAGAAAGAAGGTTGAGGGAAGTGTTTTGGTGGGTTGACCTCGATATTTGGATATTCGTTGCTTGGATTTTTTTGCAAGTTGCAACTGCCTATCCGTTGCATCCTCCAATGCTGATTGGTGGAGATTGGGCCTTGTTTAAATTTTGAATATATTGGGCTCCACCCACTCCGAGAGAGATCCTTGTGTATGGTTTGCCCAGACCGAGGTTTTGGTGCATCGAGCCAAAATTTAGATACGTGGCAGCCTCTCATGGCCTCAGCTACTTTTCCTTGCGAGAATAGAGTTGGGGGAGACTTAGAAGCTTCTGGTCGCGGATGACTATCTTGAAGATCATGTATGTTTTCCTTCTTTAGGAAAAAGGACAAAAGGCTATTAATGAGTGCGAATATGAATCCACCTCGCATCTAGAAGGTAAAAGTAGGTCTTGGATAAGACACTATACCAACTCTTAAACTCATCATAGATTTTAAAGGAAATTCTCAAATTCCTATCTAATCCGTTTATATTTTTCCTAAACCCATTTATATTCTTCCTAAACTCGACCGATCAAGATGAATGTCCGAAAAATAAACCCATGTATTATTGTCATACCTAAATCCACCAAGTCAGATTATCCCAAAAACTTCAGCAAATAAAGAGGAATATATTTGGGAAGCTCATCATCAAGAAGCATTCAACTAGTTGAAATTATTTCTGTACAATTCTTCAGTTTTGATACCTCCAGACTAGTAAAAGATATCTATTGTAGAACGTTCCCATGATGATATAGAAAAAGGAAGAGCAAATGGTTTACCATCAGAGTCAGCTTCTTACAACAGTAGAAAGGAAATAACCTCCCATGGAAAAACTTTGCTTGGCCCTTGCCTTTTTAGTCATAAAACTCAAGCAGTATATGTTGCCCATTACTATTTTCAGTAGTAGCTAAAAAAATAAAACACAAAAATATGATATCTAATATTGTCCAAAGCTAAGTTAGGAAATAAGAATCGGATTTACAAAAATATATAATATAAAATTGAGAGTTTGTTTGGTAATGATTTTTAAAAATAATTTTTTATTTTTTAAAATAAAAAAAAATGGAAAAACATAATTAGCAACTAGATAGTAGTGGCTATGCGCAAATTCAATTTTTTCCTTAATTATAGAGATGGTAGGCAGCTAATCATTTAGGTCTCTAGCTTGGTCAGGTCCTTGATCACATGGAAAACCATGGTGATCCTTCATGTTTGAACTCTAGTTAGTTCTTTCTCACATGATTTGACCTACTTTTGAGCCTTAGTAATGGAGGATAGGAGTTGAAACCTCCTTGCTACCATAGAAGACTTTTGTTATTCAAAGTTCCTATATTCTCCTTTGAGAGTCTAAAGTCTTTGGCTTGCCTGATTCACCCATCTTGGAATTCCAATCCTTTCTTGACCATTTTTTGAGCTTCCAAGAATGATTAGATAAACGAAGGAAAGATGATAGTAGTAATATGAATTTAACGTTATTCTGAGGGGATGCCAATTTGTGTCGAATAAATATACCCAATAAAGAAATGAAATCCTTGTCCTAAGTGTCTAAGAGCTCTCAAGGAGACGGCACAGACCATTCAAAACATTAGACTTATGGGTGAGGAATTTCTTCTGAAGTCCAAGTCGGTTCACTAAGGGGAACAAAAAAGATAAGGGCTGGAAATTAAAGATGAGTGACCCAAGTACTTGGAGAGCTAGATCTCTAAAGAGGTCATCAAAACTTGGAGAGCAAATTATATGTTAGTAAACATAGATAGAATTCATAAAAAGTACTAATTGGATAGTCTTTAAGCCATGAAGCTCTTAGAAAGGGGTTTCTTAAGAGTTGGAGACAGGGAAGAAGTTTTGGTTGCCAACTAGCCTCTAGGTAGGGAAGGGAAGCAGATATTTAATAATGGGACTTGAGAAATTAGGTAATCCTAGAGGGGTGGGTATACCTGCCTGATCTGGATGGTACTCTCTAACCATTTTTTAATCTTCAACCAATAGGTTTTAGCTTCATCTTTTTGGCCTAAGGAAAGGTTCAAAGTTAGGGTAGACACAGCATCCTACAGTATACTGATAATGTAAGGCATGGTTAGTAAGGGCAAGAGAAAGAAAAGATGATGTGAATGGCATCTAAGCATACTGGTAATCTCTTAGGAAAAAGGCATGCCTTCCACTATAATTGATATTGTCTTCATTAATTTGACAAGGTGGATTGAGTGTGTCGACCACAACCAAAAAAAAGGGTGGTAGGAAAGGAGGGATTCATTTTTGAAGTGGGTTTGGAATAGCTCTGGCTTATATGGGGTTTTATCCATATAAATTGGCTATCCTCTGGAAATGGAAGAGTTAGACCTATGAAGGGGAAGGCAAAGGGTAAAGAGAGGTGAATCTGTGCAAAGAAGTGTGGTCCTAAAGCAAACCCACCTTTGGAAATTATGTGATGCAAGAGGGGCTAGCTAGCATGGGGCCAAAATTAGGAGACATGTTTCAAGGAGCATAAATTGGGAAATTACCCACATGGGGTTGTGGGAGAAATTAAATTTAAAATTTATTAGGGTGGGTTACTTGCCCTTATTCTTTGTAATTTCATATACTATATCTAAAAGAACAAATGTCTTTTTCCCATGATAAATTCACTTTAATTATATTAAATTAGGCTAAATATAGTATAAGAAATATAGTACATGATATGGGGTTGTGAGAGAAATTAAATTTAAAATTTATTAAGGTGGGTTATCTTGTAATTTCATTTGTTTTTTTAGGATTGTTTTAAGAAATACTTATATAAAAATATAGAATGATTAAAAATAAAATGTTAGATATAAAAATTACTTTTAAAATTTTAAAAATATTTAAAGTTTTCAAACATACGTTTATTCTACAAAATTCAAAGAACAGTTTTCAAAAACCATTTCTCATAATTGTTTTTGAAAACCATTACCAAACAAATCCTCAGCTTGCTGGAAATTCAAAAATAAAAATAGGAAAAGAAAAAGAAAAAGAGAAACTGCAGAGTTGAGGTGGGCTTTGGGCTCACAAGTTTGGAGAAGTGGAAGTGGAATAGGAGAAAACTTATTTTGGGCTGGCCCAAGCTCAAGTCTCCATTGAAAGCCCAAATCAAGCCACTGACTATGATAGTATGAGGTCTAATTTTGAAAAATTAAATCATTAATTTTTATTTTTTTATTTTTTTTGTCCTCTTGAAAATTATAAATTTAAGAAATCAATTATAAAAGTCTTTTGGGATAATATTTTTATTTTTAAAACCTAAAATAAGAGGGAATAGTCACTCAAACATTGGACCCCATCACATGCCAATGAAAGTAAATGTCATGAAGAAAATAATTAATCAATTTTCAATATAAATTATTTAACTATTTAATTTTGAACATAAGGAAACAAATTCTTATCAGAATACCAAGATTTGAGGTATTGGACACATGCTGTTTATGAATATTTCATATTTATTTGTGTAATGGGTCCCCATATATCTTTTTTTTTTTTTTTTTTTTGGGCTTAATGTTGGGTTCATGCATATGCCCATTTTTTCCAATTATTTTTTTATTGTCATTATATGTTTAAAATTCCTTCTCTTTTTCTCCCATTTCTACATGTGCCTAATTTATAAATCTATATTTAAATCCCAGCTGCAAGCCTGCAAGAAGGTGGGAAACAGCCCTACCTTCCCCATATATCATTAGAAGTTGCATTCCAACCAAACAAAATAAATAAATAAATAATCACATCCAAAGAAAATAAAAGATTTTATTTTAAAAAAAATTATTTTTATTGAAGAAATTTTTTACTTCTAAAACTTGTTTGGGATAAATTTTTAGTATAAGCACTTTACTCATGGGATAATTTTGGGATGATTATGATAAAAGAGCTTTTTAGTTTATAATACTTTTATTAATTAAAAATATTTTTATGAATAATTAATTAATATTTAGATATAATTAAAAATGGGTCTTAAATAATGTTTTTTTTTAATTTATTACCTAATAAAGTAATCATTTTTCAGACAGATTACCTACCGATAGTTGGTCCCATAATCAACTTAAATAATCAATGATCGATTTTTGGTTGTCAGGAAATATTAAAGAAAGAAAAAAAACACTAAAGCTATGTTTGATTTTCAAATATATTTGAAAGAAAATACGAAAGAAAGAAAATAGAGAAAAAAAAATAAAAATAAAAAGAAAAAATAGATTTAAAGTAAATAAATTATTTTATATTATTTTAAATATATATAAATTTATTATTAATTTTAATTATATTTAACTTTATTTCATATTCTTCGTAATAAAACCAAATATAGAAAAATCATTTACTTAATTTGTTTTTATTTCCTTAAAACCAAATATAATATAAGGAAAATAACCTTCTCAGATTCGATTTTACTATAAAAAATAAAAAAGAAAATGAAATACAATTAAAATTAATAAAAAAAATTAATTATTGAATCTTTATATAGAAAAGTTAAATAAGTGATAAATTAGGATATAAAAATAATTTATTAATTTTAAATATATTTTTAGTTTTTCTCACTTTTTTTTTTGGGAAAATTATGTTTTGGGGTAGATGGAGGCCCAAATTAACAAAAGGTCCATATAACTCTTCAAATTGAGTTGAAGGATATAAAATAGTAATGGACAAATATACCCTTCAAAAACATATATAAAATATTTTATAAAATTAAGTTAAATAATTTTTTTTCAATAATTTTTTTTTCAAAAATACTAAATTAAATAAAAGTAGTTTTCAAAAATATAAAATTAAATAATTTTTTTTTTCAAAAATATTAAATTAAATAAAAGCATTTAAAAAAAATATTTTTTTAAAATATTAAATTAAATAAAATTATTTTTCAAAAATATTAAATTAAATAAAAGTATTTTAAAAAAATATTAAATTAAATATTTTTAAAAAAAATGTTAAATTAAATATTTAAAAAAAATAAATTAAATAAAATTATTTTTCAAAAATATTAAATTAAATAAAAGTATTTTTAAAAAATATTAAATTACATAAAAGTATTTATAAAAAATATTAAATTAAATAAAAAATATTTTTTAAATATTTTTTTCCTCAAAATCAGCAAAGGGCATTTTTGGAAATACTGAAGGATAATATCCTTCAACTCAATTCCCATACTTTCATTAGGTCTTGGGCTCAATTTAAAGGGTTATATGGACCTTTTGTTAATTTGGGGCTCATCTAACCCCAAAACATAATTCTCCCTTTTTTTTTCTTTTCGTTTTCTTTCCCTTGTATATTTTATTAAAAAAATTCTTGATATTTGCCATTTTTAATTTAAATTTTTTTTGAATGATAATAAAAAATGTTATAAAGTTTTTAAATTCAAGAAAAAACTTTAAAATATAAAAATATTATTAATAAAAAATTAAAATAAAAGTTATAGTGGCCAAAGTTTGGCTGCTCAAGAAAAGCCTAAAGATTTGCATGAAAGTGCTTTAACTTATTTAATTATTTATTTTTGTTTTCAATCTCCGAAAGGGAAAAAGGTACTAAAAAAAGACCCAAAAAGAAAAGAGGGTAAAAAACAAATGGAGAAGAAAATGAGATACAGCTAAGCAGCAGAAGCGAGTATGAAAGCTGATGGGAATTGATAATGACATCTTAGAAGATATTTAAATGAATGGATTGATATGTTGGAAATAATAAATAAATAAATAAATAAAAGGGTTGCTTTCAGATGTACAACCTTTGCAAAAATACAATTTTGATACTACTTTGAAAGTTCAGAAACTAAAGTTTGGAAAACACAGCAAGACTGTCTTCAAGTCTTTCATCACCCACATTTCAATCTCAGATGCTCCACTTTTTTTCAACTTGCACTTTGACATTAAAGCTTTATCCTACTTTTTTTCTAAGAAAATTAAAACTTATGTTTGGTTCCCAAAAAAAAATGCTAAGAAAATTATTTTTTTATATTTAGTTTTAGTGTAATTAAAAAATTATATATTTTTAAATGATTTAACCTATATATAGAACAATTAAATTCGTAAAAAAAGTTTAAAGTAATATATAAAAATAATTTATTAATTTTAAAATAATTATTTGTTTTCCTTCACTTTTTATTTCCTTCTACGTTTCCTTTTTATTTTATTTCTCTCATATTTTTTTTCAAACTTTTCGAGAACCAAACAGAACTTATAAAAAATTAATTTTAGATTTTTTTTAGGCTATGTTTGGTTATAGAAAATTTAAGAGAAAATATAAAGTGAAGAAAAATAATAATTTAAAATTAATAAATTATTTTTATATATTAGTTTAAAATCATTTGACTTATTTTAACTCTTTAAAATAATAATTAAACCATTTAAAGTTTTATAAGTTTCTGATTAATTTTAATTATATTTTATTTTCTTTAATATTTTTTTATAGTATGATCAAATTGAAGAAAATTGTTTTCCTTAATATTATTTTTCTTTTTTCAGTAGTTTGAGAAAAAAATGTTTTGAAATGAAAATTAACTTGTAAAGACAGTAAGAGATTGATAGATATATAAGAAAGAATAAAAAACATTCAATAAAATAAAAAAGTTGAATGTGAACATAAGAAGTAGGATGTTTCGAAAACTAAGAATTGTATCTAATTTCTATCTTTTATAACTTTCTATAGTATTTATTCTATATAATAATGATTTTCTTGCATCCGTAAATATATTGATAAAACCTTAGTACGTGTCTAATCATCCTTTTTATTTCTCGATTTAGACCAATGGAACAAACAAATTTAAATAAAACAATAACTTAAAACACATCAAATTTGATAACCACAAATTCAATCAAAATGAATTTCAATCTCTTCAAAGCTTCGTAACTCAAATCACTTAATATAATCAGACAATAGAGGAAGGCGACCCATTCACTTAATGCCACTAATACAAGCATAATTTGAAACTCCATGTCCCCAAATTCAATCAAAGCTTATCAATAAAAATCTAAAAATAGTGGCGGCTGTCATGTAGAGGGGACATGGGGCTGACAAATTTGAAAATGAGATAATCAACAGTACTTATTTCCATACAACATTAAAAAAAAATAAAAAATAAATAAATAGGGAGTAAAATAAAGAGAGTGATAAGTGATACACATGTGAAGCGTGAATTAAATGAATAAGAGCAATGGCTTTTCAAGTTGGACTCAAAGTCTAACCTACCGATTTGAAAAAAGAAGTGGTTTGGTGGTTAAAAGACAAAAGCAACCACATCAACTTTCACACGATGTCCATTGCAGTCCACCACTTTTGAATGCGACTTCTACCTTTAGCTTTATATGGTGTTAAAAAAGAAAAAATCCAATGAGATTCTCAGTTTTTCCTTCATGTAAAGTTAGTGGCTCTTATTTGAGACTCCCAATTAGCTCTAGTGTTTTTCAATGACAATGACTCACAACCACCTCACACTCACACTTGTTTTGTTATTCCATTAGGCTCCGAGTTGTTAATTACCAACTCCTTTCACTCGACAAATTTTGAGACTCATATCACACCGACTTTCTCCGACCTATATTTCCTAACCTATATCAGTCCTAGAGTATGTTTAACAGGAAGTGTTTTTAGTTTAAAAAACGTTTTTTTTTAAAAAAAATAAATTAAATATTTAAGGGAATTTAGAAAATATTTTTAAAAATCTAAAAAATCACTAATAAGATTAAAAAAATTCAAATGTATTGGTGATTTTCCTAAAAGTACTGTCAAATGTACTCTTAATCGTTAGTATTTTTATTAAAAACATTTTATAAAACAATACGGTAGAAAATAAAAGAAGAATTACCTTTAGGCTCTGAGTTGTTAATTACCAACTCCTTTCACTCTTACAAACTTCGAGACTCATATCACACCGACTCTCCCCTACCTACATTTCCTAACCTATACCAGTCTTAGAGTATGTTTAACAAGTGCTTTTAGTTTAAAAAATATTTTTTAAAAAATAAATAAATATTTAAGGGAATTTAGAAAATATTTTTAAAAATCTAAAAAATGGCTAATAAAATTAAAAAAAAACACTTATTATGTAGAGATGATTTTCTTAAAAACACTTTTAAAAAAATATTTCAATTAAAAATACTTCAAATAAAATAACTGTAAAATGTACTATTAATCGCTAGTATTTTTATTAAAAACATTTTATAAAACAATACTAAAAAAAATAGAAGAAGAATTACCTTTAGGTAACTTTTTTTAAAATATTTTTTAATTATTTTCATTTGTTTTCTAAAAACTATTTTAAAAAACAATTATACTAATATGGAGTAATTATACATAGATTGATGAGTTTGATAAGGCATGTAAAAATAATATATTAACTTTAATATTATGTTTGGTTCCTATAAAATTTAAGAGAAAATATGAGACAAAGAAAATGGAGATATAAAATTTTAAAAAATAAACAATAAAAATAAAAAGTGAAGAAAATATATTATAAGATTTAATATTAATAAATTATTTTTATATGCTCTAATCTTATTGTATTTATTTTTTATTCTCTATCAAAATAAATAATCTGTATAAATTTTTAATTAATTTTATGTGATTTATTTTTTCACATTTTTCATGATAAACAAACATGAGAAATTTTTTTTTTCTATTTTTTCTTTTTAATTTTTTTTCCCTCATATTTTGCATGAAGTAAACATAGGGCAAGTAATTTTTAAAAATTTTAAAACCTCTCAAAAGCCCTAAATTTAGTAAGAAAAATATTTCTAAATATTGAGAAGCATTCCTCATCTTTGCAAATCACTCCAAATATGCATGAAAGTACTAATTTGAGCATAGAAGATTGAAGCTGAAGGACTAATTTTTCAAGTCATTCAACATCATGATTTTGGTGAATTTATATTTTAAGGCTGGTGTGAAAGAGAGGTTATGATTGGATGACATTTATAGCTATAATTTTTTTTCATCTTTAGATAATCACCAAACTTTATCTGAATTAATATTTCAAAAATGATAATAAATGAGGTGGAAATGAGGTGGATATTTTTTATAAAAAAAATATATGAATAATATAAAAAATTTACATAAAATGATTAAAAAAAAATTAGAATACTTCCCACTTGATAAAATTTTAATATAATAATGAACAAGATATGATAGTCATCATTTTAGATTTGGAAGCCACACAATATCTGCCACAAATTTTGAATAAGTTGTACAAGTTTGGGAACCAAATAATAATAATAATAATAATTGTCAAAGAATGATCAGAAATCTAGGGCTAAGCTAACACATGAAGAAGCAAGCTTATAAATTGTAATAAGTCAAAGCCAAAGGTTATCTAGATTCTTTTCTAGTCAAGACACCCAAATTTAAGGGTAAGAGAAATCATCATTGCTCCATTTGGATATCTTTCAAATCAAGTCATTTTCATTCCAACAAAAAAAATTTATCTAGGGATGGAGCCATCTAGGCTGTGCCCTCTTGAAAATTCTAAGGAAAAAAAACAAGAAAAAAAAAACCGAAAGAGGCCTCTCCATCGATCATGTCTAGTCTTGGACCTTGAAATATATATATATATATATATATATATATATATATATATATATATATATATATATTTTATCTCAAAATGGATTCTTACCTTACCAATGTTTTTATTTCTTTTTTATTTTATTTATAATCAATTAACCATTATTATAATTGAGTTTGAATAAAATATTGAGTATCAAATTAATACCTATTAAACTTCTTATCTTAATAATAATTGAATATATATTGATAAATAGGATTAAAACATAAAAAAATATAAATAAATAAAACTATGATATAAAGTCGTAAGATTCAAAGGTATATATAAAATACCACTTAATTTATTATACTTTTTTTTAAATAAAGAAAAAATTATCCTTTGGTTACAGCAATATGACACTAAGAATTTTAAAAAATAATTTTTTTTTAAAGAATGAAATATATCTAAACAACCAACTCAAATGAAATGTCTCTCCACCATGAGTAGGAAGCAATTGACACCAAGATTTTAAAACGACTAGGGTAGGCTTTTATTCCACTCTAAGGCTTATCAAGAATCATTTTTTTTTTTTAACTATTTGGTTAGACTTTTATGACATGTTTGGAAGTCCTTTTCCTTTCAAAATATTTTTCATTATTTCAACCATTATCCGATTCTTGCACTCTGTTACGCCATTTTGTTAACTGGTGTCATTAATATTTGAAAAATAAAAAATAAATTTGATGCGACTCACCAATGACTACTTTAGACTATAATTGGTTTAAATGACTTTTTTTTTATGAATTCTAAATTTCTTCTTAAAGTCCGAAGATAATGAAGAATTTGTGTATGTTGAAAATAGACTTGAGCTTGAAAAAGAAACGATGAGAAATTTTTACTTTAGAATTTCGTCTCATCATAAGGGAAATAATCAAATCATATGCTTCATTCTATTTCAATCCCACCTTCTTCATCTACGTGGAGTGGTCTTATTATTCCTAAAGGCACTAATGTAATCTTGAACTGAAATTCAAATTCAAATTTCTAATAATGGAGATTGATACAATTTCCCCATGATTTCAATGTGATTGAATATAAAAGTAATTAAGAGTATGTTTGAAAGTAATCTTGAAGAAAATTAAAAGCATTTTCTAATGTTTGGAAGTAATTCTTTACAAAAATTAGGTGTTAATTTATGAAGACATCCAATAAAATAAAGTCAGAATTATACAGAGAAGATTAACATGCCTCCTACACAAAAATGATAATCACAAATAAAAAAATAGCATTAAAGTATATCCACACCCCAAGTATGAGAGTTTATTTGACCTAATAAGAGATATTTGTTTATTTGGTTATACAATTTTATAGAATATTGTGTCTGCATGAGGGAGGTTAATTGAGATATCTTAAATTCGGATGGAAAAAAAAGTTCGTGATACTATACATCTGTATGGACTATTTTCAATTTTGCAAAAATGTTTTAAATTTAATGAAGTTTAGAGGTAAAACTGATAATATTTACACAGTTTGAAGTGATTCTTTCGAAAATTACCAAAAATATTATGAAAACATTTTTTTTTAGTTTATATTCAAATAGATGATTTTTAAAAAAAATATTTCTAGTAAAAATAAGATTTAAAAATAAAAATATTTTTTTAATCAAATTCACTTCCAAACTATTATAAATATTAAAAAATAAAAATAAATTAAATTGAAAAATATTTGTCATTAATCATCACCTATGATCTAGCAAATTAGTTAAAAAAAAGTGGGTGTTTCATAGGCTCTAAATTTAATAAGAATTAAATATCTTATTGAGGAAGAAGACTGAAAAATCTGTACCTTCAACACCTTATCAAAAACCTAACCCTAACAACTACCACAATAGAAGCAATAATAATAATAATAATAATAATAATAATAATAATAAATAAATAAATAAATAAATTAGAAATTCAAGTTTTGTGTACTATAACTATGACTGTGAGTACTATTGAAAAATGGTAGCATGTATATATTCAGTGAACCCTTAGTATAATTAAATAATTCTGAATGGAGAGGTATATATTCAGTGAACACTTGGTATAAATAATTAAATAATTAAATAATTAAATAATTAAATAATTCTGACACCAGCGAGGAGCCATGGTGGACCATGTGGCTGTGTGGGGGTTTGGGGTTATGGCAAGGTCTATATTTGTACACATCATAATTGGAGTATTAGTGGGACCCTGTCATGAGTGGTGAAGAGAAGATGAAAATATCTCATCCAACCCCCAATTTTTCAATACCCTTTCTGATTTAGTCTACCATTTTCTTTTTTCAAATTTTTGTTCAATAAACTCCGTTATTAAATTACTATAAATGTATACCTTAATTTTTTAAAAAAAATTAAGGCATTAAAATTTTTTTTATTATCTCCATTTTTGAAAATTTTAAATATTATTTTTAAGGATATATACGAGGTAAGTTTATATTTTTTTTATATAAAATTTATTATATTTTATATACAAATTGCTACTATTTACTATTTTTATATATATTTATAATAAATAAAAGAAGATATGAATTTTAAGTGACAAGGTATTAAAATAGAAGAGAATGGTTAAAAAAATGTGTAGAACATGTTTGATTTCTAGAAAGTTCTAAAGAAAGAAAAAAAATGATTTTCTTATATTTGATTTTAATATGAAAAATATATATATAAAAAAAGTCAAATGTAATTATAATTATTTAAAAATTTATGTATTTTAAAATTATTTAATTTTTACATATAAGAGAAAAAATAAGTGAGTTTGAAATAACATATAAAATAATTTATAGATTTTAATGGAAAAGTTGAATATTGAAGGTCCATGTTATTATAAAGTTAATTTCATTTCAAATTAAACAAACAAAAAGTTAATAAGGCTTGTAAGTGAAATGTAATTAAAGTGGTAATAGTTTGTTTCTCTTTGTGAGGCAAAAAATAATATTTAACTTAATGGTTGATTTGTTTCTCTTTGTAATTGAGGTCATGGTATCAAAACTTTATATTACTTTGTCAATGGAGTTGCCTTACGTATAGAACACAATTCAAATTCAATACGATTTTGTTAAACATGTCGTATTAAGAGGTTAATTATATTGAATTAAATAAGACTTAAATAGAACTTGATTTTTAAATGGGTGATCATATGTTGCTTGTTTGATAATTAAATCACATTTCATGAAATGATAATTCTTTATGTTATATTTGAATTAACTTATTCAATCATAGTGTCTTAATTTTGATACAAAACATGCACAACCTATGAATAATAATGAGAGGTCTTTTCGGATACTAATTTCGTCTCAATCTTAATGAGACATATTTGAAATTTAAATAAATGGATTAGGTGTAAACTTGAGATTTTTTTTTAAAAACCTAAGACGGGTTTAGGATTACCTTGCCTCACTTTGCCTGCAATAATAAGAGAATGAATAATAAATTCTCCAAAATGCTTATCATTGCAATAAATCAAGACAAAAGACAAATTGTGACATGAAAAATAATAACACGGCTTAGAATAAGTCATTGCAATAATATCTCCAGTGAGACATGTGCCACAATTCCCCTCCAAGGAGAAGAGCCTCGTTTCTTGAATAAATAGAATATTTTCCAGCAAATACGTACGAATTATGAAATTAATTTATAGATATATAGATATACATAGTCATAGATCTAGAGAGAGAGAGAGAGAGAGAGAGAGAGAGAGAGAGAGAGAGAGAGATGTACAAAAAGAGGAGGAAGTGAAAGAGAAAGAGCCAAATATATTATTCAAAAAACAATGCGTGTAAAGGTGAGGATGAGGGAAAAGAATACTAAGAGAGCAACGAAAGAAAAAGAGTCCCACAAAAGAAAAGTGAATAATTAAAAAAAAAGGAGTCCAATGTGAAGGAAGAGCATGCATGTTTCCAACATGTCAGTGTCAATACAGCCAAATCACAGCCATCATTGCTGTGTAATAGTTGAGTCATGACTCATTGATCTCTGTATCCAACAATTCCACGATTCTCTTTGCTTCCCCCTCTCCCCTCTCTCCTTTCATTTGTATTTTCCTCTCCATCCTTTTCCCGTGTGTGCCTGCGTCACCTTCCTTTTCTCTTTCTCTCTCTCTCTTGTCTCAGCCCTTCCTTCTTCCTTTGCCTCTTCTCTATATATACGCCTCCACTCCTCCCTCTCCTTGCATGCCTCCCTCTCTCTTTCTCTCTCCCTCTTCCTCCTCTCTTCACTCCTCTCCCTCTTCTTGCTCTTTGGTCACTAGCCAGCTATATAGTCTAATTCTTCAGAGAATATGGCATCAATGGCCTGCCTCAATATCTTTCAAAAGGTCAGTGAAATTCCTCCTTCCATAACTCTAGTCTGCTTCATGTTGCATATATATATATATCATATCAGGTCATTAAACCACGTAGAATTACTTAGAACAAGCAGCCCTCATGTAATTCTATGATGAATTAATTTGTTATTAGTATTTTTACATGTGGTTTTTTTGTTATATGAATTTATGAAGCAATTATTTAGTAGTGGGAAGCTATTGTTAATGAATAACAATACTATTACAGTGATGGGATTGGTGATAACATGGGTCCTATCCATGTCTTGAGACCGATCCAACGTTTCTGCAGTGGGACTTCATGATGTTTCCTTTGCCTTTTTGGTGGGTGGCGCATGTCCCCATATCATGTTTTCTCACATGATATCTCTGCATTTTGCTGAAAAATGGTCTTATATATGTATTTGAATCCACTTTCAGTCTTTATTTTATCTAATATGTTGAATCCTCTCTCTCTCTCTCTCTCTCTCTCTCTCTGAATAATTCCTGAAATATGTGACACTAGAAATATAATTTATTGTGATGATCTTTCGTCCGAACTTCATGACCTGTTAGAGGAAAAATGAAATGACAAGTATGAAAAGACATATATAAGATAAGACGTCCCCTCCACTTTGAGCAAAAGGGACGGCTTATCCGAAAAGCTAAATATGAGGACAGGCTCCATCATCGTTTTCTATCTTTTACTTGTCCATATCATAGGTAAAACCTACCCAAAAATAGACTAACTATTTTTATTTTTTTTGAATGGCTCCTATTGAGTTTCATAATCCCAATCAACATGGACTTATGGAAAAGAACTTTATTTTTAAATATGCCATGGTTTTGGATACACAACTTCAATTCTTTTTGGACTATTTTTGCAATTCTTTTTTTTTAATGGTGATTTTTTTAAAAATAGAAAGAAATATTTCAGTGCCGTACGATTTACCAGCTTATGAATTTTTGGGATCAATATTTTACTTCCATGTAGTAATAAAGTTGTACAACAGTTCAGAGAGGAAGGAATCATTCCTCATTTCTTACCCACAAAAAAAAAAAAAGAAAAAAAAAGGTAAAGATCCCTGAAATCTCAGTAATTTAAAGCAACTTGGGCTCCTTGATTCAGTGAGAATATGCCAAAAGTAACTCAGAGGCACCATGTGGTGTTTGCTTGGATTTGTAGCAGGTTCCATTCCTTTGTCCCACCTTTTTCTTTAAAGAATTCCCACAAATTCTGGATTTCATCTCCTTTTTTAATGGTCAGAAAATCAGAATTGCAGGCATGATCTTTGTCCCCTGTCCAGACCAAAAGGTTTGGGCTTGGATCCCACTTTGGATACCCAATTATTATTATTTTTTTAAAAGAATAAATATAAAATCCACCCAATAATTCTAATTATATAATTATCTTTAATTTCATTAAAGTTATACATAAGCCCGTATGACAGTGATCATAAAGTGCTTTTAACCTAAAATGTGTTTTTTTTTATAAAAAAAATAGATGTTTGACAAAATTTAAGAAATACTTTTAAAAATATAAAAAATAATTTATAGCATTTTTTTTGAAAAAACACTTGATAGAAGATTCCTCTAAAAATATTTTTGAAGAAAACACTTTCACTTAAAAACATTTCAAGTAAAATCTCTACTAAATCGGTTCTAAAAAGTGATTTTTGAGTTGAAACTAGATAAATATATGATATGTTACTAAGAATTTGTTTCACAGTGATTATAAAAAACTCTTTTAATTTTTTTAATATTTAAAATTTTTTATCATTAAAGGTTAAAAATATTTTTAAAAATCATCCCAAAATACACTCTAGTAATTTACTAGGAAGATTATTTTTTATACATTCAGGTAATATAAATGTTTGCTTTTATTAAAGTTCCTTCCATGGGGCCCTTAATTATTAAAAGCCATCACAAAAACATACTGCCTCTCCTTTTACAAGGGATGGCCTGCAAAAAATGTTTAAAAATTAGAAAGCATGGCATGCCATATTCTCTTGTCTTCTGAGTAGAAGGAAATATTGTGGATGTACAAATATTCCAAGGGTGGATTATAGTAAACCAAGTTGGATAAAAAATAGATATGCCATTATTTTAAGTCAATGTTTGAGTCATTCCTGACAAATCTTAAAATTTTCAGGGTAGGGGAAAGACAAGAAATGAACAAGAGGAATGTACCTTTGATGGTTCAGTTGATCGCCATGGCCATCCTGCTGTTCGAGCAAGAACTGGAAATTGGGTTACAGCAATTCTCATACTTGGTATGCACCTTCAAAAACTGTTTCTTAATTCTGATATATAATTTTAATCTAACGCTCTTCTGTAATTCTATGGTTGGTGTTATGTGAACATGCATTCCTCTCATTGTGCCCAACTTTTCTAATTGATTTTGTTTGATTGGAACAAAAAAATAATAATAATAGTGAATCAAGGGCTAGCAACACTGGCATTCTTTGGAGTTGGGGTGAACTTGGTGTTGTTCTTGACAAGGGTATTAGGCCAAGATAACGCAACTGCCGCGAATAATGTCAGCAAATGGACTGGAACTGTCTACATTTTCTCTCTTCTGGGTGCCTTTCTTAGCGACTCTTACTGGGGGAGGTACAAGACCTGTGCCATCTTTCAGGTCATCTTTGTCATTGTAAGTTTCTAAGTATAAAGACCATCAAGGAAAATGTATCGAGGATTGATTTATATAGTCTGTCTTCCTAGTTCTAACAAAGTATGTTGGATTGCAGGGCCTGGTGTTATTATCATTATCATCATACATTTTCTTGCTAAAGCCTAATGGTTGTGGGGATAAAGAATTTCCATGTGGATCTCATTCCACCTTTGAGATATCATTTTTCTATCTTTCCATCTACCTGATCGCGCTCGGGAATGGAGGATACCAACCTAACATTGCTACATTTGGGGCAGACCAGTTTGATGAAGATAACCCAAAGGAGAGTCACTCAAAGGTGGCCTTCTTCAGCTACTTCTACTTGGCCTTAAACTTGGGGTCTCTCTTTTCAAACACAATTTTGGGGTACTTTGAGGATGGAGGCAGGTGGGTGCTGGGCTTTTGGGCATCTTCTGCCTCGGCCATTCTTGCTTTGATCTTATTCCTTTTTGGGATCCCCCGGTATAGGCATTTCAAACCCAGTGGCAACCCCCTTTCAAGGTTTTGCCGTGTTGTAGTCGCAGCAACAAGGAAATGGAAAGTTGAAATGCCACCAGAAGGAGAGGATTTATACGAAGTGGATGGCGATGACTGTTCGGGAAATTGTCGCAGAAAGATGCTCCACACCCAGGGATTCAAGTAAGCTCATGTTATATGTCCTTCTATATATAGATCAAATTAGAAGTCCAACTTTTATATACAGCATTTCTCTTTTAAGTAGAGCACCATTTTCTCTAGCTATGTATTGTCTTAAGTTTAGAGAAACTCACTCTTTGTACTGGTGATGAAGTTCTAATCTAGACTATCTGAAGTTATATGATCACAACGGCTTGTGAATGGTAATGCGATCAGTCTGAACTTGTCCTACGCTTCAGAACATAACCCGATTTTTGGACCAATTTTCCAAATATTTGATTGTGATTGTCTCTAGCGACTAATAGAATAGTACTTCATGTGTTATCCTTCAATCTGAAAGTAAATTGGCATGAGGCAGACTACTAATGGGAATTTGTATTGGTCATGCCAGATTCTTAGATAAAGCAGCAGTTCTAACGGCAAAGGAGCGTGAACAGGAAGACAAGGAGAGTCGCAGTCCATGGCGTATCTGCACAGTGACACAAGTTGAAGAAGTGAAATGCATACTGAGACTCCTTCCAATTTGGCTATGCACCATTCTGTACTCTGTAGTTTTCACTCAAATGGCCTCTCTCTTTGTGGAGCAAGGCGCTGCCATGAAAACTACCCTCTTGGGCTTCCATATCCCTCCTGCAAGCATGTCTAGTTTTGACATTGTCAGCGTAGCAGCTTTCATTTTTATCTACAGGCGAGTTCTTGACCCCCTTGTAGCAAGGCTGAAAGGAACAAAGGCAAGAGGACTCACTGAGCTTCAGAGGATGGGAATAGGCCTCATTATTGCAATCATAGCCATGGTTGCAGCAGGAATTGTGGAGTGGTTTAGGCTAAAGTATGCGAAAAAAGACTGTCGTCAGTGTGAAAGTGAGAGTTCTTTGAGTATCTTCTGGCAGATTCCTCAGTATGTACTAATTGGAGCCTCAGAAGTTTTCATGTACGTCGGACAATTAGAATTCTTCAATGATCAGGCCCCAGATGGACTAAAGAGCTTTGGCAGTGCGCTTTGCATGACGTCCATATCGCTAGGAAACTATGTGAGCAGCTTGTTGGTGACAATTGTAATGAAATTCTCAACTAGAGATCAAATGCCTGGATGGATCCCTTCAAACCTTAACAAAGGCCATCTCGATCGATTTTACTTCCTCTTAGCAGCATTGACAATGGCTGATTTTGGGGTCTACATTATATGTGCTAAGTGGTACAAGTCCATCAAGTTAGAGGGGAAGTATGAAGACTCCAATAGCAAAGGCAGTGATGATGTTATGGTCTAAGGAGATAAAAGGAATTGAAGAGGAGGTAGACCATGAAGTATAAGAGATTAGTTGATAACTTGAGCGATGAAACTAGAGAATTGCTGTTTTCACTTCTCTGAGTTGAGCACAATGTACCTCTGAAGAATATCTAAGCTAGCTAAGCTTTGGATGTGGTTTGTGTATAAGGCTAGCTATGAATTGGAGCTACTCTAGTGAAATTTGCAGTCATTTATTTCTTTCAATTCTTCTTTTGATATGTAGTATTTATGTATATAAGATGGAAAGTACACTATCTATGTTTGAAGCATTACCGAATCATGAAGTAATTAAGGCCTATTAACCACATAAATGAGAATTGTTGTCTTGAGGTTTCAACTTTGGTGTGTATGCAGTATTTTGCTTAGCGTTAAAGAGTAACTAAGTCAACTTTTAATGATTGACAATGATTGGATTCTACACTTTTAGAGTTTAAAACATCAACAATATGAGATGCAACAATATTTAAATATTCACTTTGTACTTTCGGAGATATCTTCATAAAGTAGGCACATCATGTTGTATCGAGGCGATCTACACCTACCATGTACTTCTCAATCAGAGACTTTAGTGGTGAAGGATACTCCAATCTTCACAATAGCATTGAAAAACTCATCAATTTTTTCTTTTAATAATGGGAGACACTCATTGGAAGTTTTGAGAATCATTTCTTTAATGTTTTCTCCTATCATATGTGTTGTTTGACGATGTGTTCTAAATGATGTTTGGCGCTATGTATTAAGGATGATTTGTTTCATATCAAATGTATGAGTGAAATCAAGATGAGCCACACGAAATGTAATAGGGTATGGAGATTGTTGTTTGAAAATTAAACCTACAATGGCTAAAAGTGTCAATTCATCATATGTTGTATTTCTAATTGTGGTTTCTTGATCACGAGATTCAATCAAAACACCACTTGAGATGTTAGTAATACTTTCATCACCCAAATGGTAATGAGACAAAGGTAGTAGGATGACAAAGTGATCATTTTGTCATATAGTCTAGTTAAAGGGCATCAACTTCATAGTAGCAACAACATTTTCAAATCGATCCTTAGGAGAAGTCTCATCCCCTTCATTAACAAGTTGGTTGTCACCCTCCACTTAAGGCAAAATATTTGTTTTTATTAGTATCAATGAAAAAAAAATGGTTACCTCTCCACTACCAAGTTCCATTGGTTAAGTTGAGGTTGGAACATTGGTAAAAAAGACACCTGCATCAAGAGGATGAGAGTTAGCCTCATCATAGTACACAATGTTGGGTTTAGTCTTTCGGTGTTTAAAGTAACATTCACTTGTATATTCAAAATTGTCATCTGATATGTTGAGAGCCTTTGCATTGTCATTTTGCTTAAAAGCTTGAAAGTGATGACCATTACCATCATAAAAAATAGTTCCCTCATGCTCCAAGTGTGTGGAGGAATTAGCTTGATGGCCACCCACTGAACACTTAGAAGAAGCTCTTCAGTTATCAGGTATATCATCAAAGTTTCCCTCAACATTGTCCCTAACTTTCCTCTTAGTAGAAATATTTTAGTTGATCTTGCATGTTCTAGTCTCTAGAGACTGTGAGGGTATTTGTCGAGAAAAATCAAGAAGATGTTCTACATAAGCAATAGTGAGAGTCTCTTTCTCAGAATTGCACACTTTAATCCACTAATTTACATAAGCCTCAGTGATTAAGAACTTTTTAAGGTTATGACAACTTGGTATAATGACTCTAGAATGGGTACCAAACCTAGTGCATTACTCCCAATATCAATACACCTCCTTCAAAGTTCCAAAGTGAAAAACCTTTGGAAAACCCCCAAGACGTCTTGAGGATATCCAAACTGCTTGCAAAATTGGTGAAGATAATACAGTTGGATTGCCCAATAGTTGCAATGTCGCGAAGATAAATAGCCAGAGCGAAGACTTATGAGATAAGAAATTCTTATATCAATAATTAATACAATCATCATCATCAATCAAGTCCATGCGATCTTTTTGCCATGGTGCTTGATGGTTTAAGTTTACGCCCTTGCTATACATTATCAAATCTCACGCTTATGAGTTTTAACACCTAGTAGAAAACTCGTTGGACTAATGAGTCATTTGTGGGGGATGGTCTCAAGAAGGAGAAATGAATTGGGTATCAAAATATTCACTTAACCATCCATATAAATAGTGAATGGGGAAGATAGATGCATTAATCACAAGCTTTGAAGAACAAACGATTTCATTCAGGCCATTGTAAATGCTTGCTAATACCAGAACAATAAGGCTAAACATCTAACTTTGAGCCATTCTACTAGCTACTTTGAAAACTCTAGGGCAAATCAAAGTAACACCCTTCCTAAGGAGAATGAACTTACATAACCAACATGCAAAGAAAGCAACCAAATAAGTTTTCCCTACATCTTCCTCAGCCACACCAAGGTCAGCAAACACCTTCATTTCCAATTGAGTATGAGGTTATATGGGGTCAATATTACCAGAAGGATTATGAGTTTCCTTGGGCCTCTGCATCTTATTCCTTGCACTATTCTTCGAGGGTTTCACATACTTTATGAAACCCTTGTACCAAAGTTACACACAGGAGGCTATTTTGATTGAAGACTCTCTTTATCTAGGAGCAAATTTGATGATATGCAAGGAATAAGTGTTGACAACTTGATGAGAGTGAGGACTTCATTATATCATAAGATAGCTCTTTTATAACTCAATACCATTTCATCATAAAAAGACCCGATAATGGGTAGCCCAACAATATGATATAGATCCCAAAGAGAAATGGAGACATCTCCAATGGAAGTATGCAAGGTGTGAAAGGTAGGACACCAACGCTCACAAAAGACTTTGATAACAAAAGCATGACGATCATAACCCAATAGAGATGCAAAAATAGCTTCATAAAGCTTGTATCTCTTAAGAAACTTTCTATGTCGACCTAACACATCCTCCACCTATTCACAATAACCTTCGATAAAGAAAGATTCCCTAAGCACCTTGAAGGAAACTCCCTATTCAACCTCTCCATCATGTACACGAGAGCTTAACAATTTGAATTCATTTTGAACTTCAATGGTAGTTGGGTGAGAAGAATTCAACAACAAGACATTGGAAACAAGTTTCACCTTGTTGAATTTTGAATTATTGATATTCGTAAGCTCGCAAGATCCTACTAGAGACCAAGAAGAGATGTGTAACAGATCCTTTGTCACTGGCATTGACAGGGTTTGAAGGTCGATAAGAGATTTTTGTACTAGCTGGGTAGTTTCCTCCTTAAAGTCTTCACTATCCTTCTCAAGAATAGTCACGGTTTTCTTCTTGAAGCACTTGAAGAATACCTTTGTAAAAAGAAAAAAAAAATGATGAATAGGAGAAGAAAAATGTGGGTCTAATTTTAATTAAAAAGTTGGACACCACTATACATCCAATTCATACCAATTTGCATGAGTGAGGACCTTACCACTTAAGCCACATTAAGTGTCGAAAGTATAACACTGTAAAGCATCAAAGTCATGACTTATTTGCACAAGTGTTAAATATAATTTCAATTTTAATTAAATATTAAAGTTTGAATACCACTATACATTCAAGTCAAGTTAATTGACATGAATAAGAACCTTAACACTTAAACCGCATTAAGTGTCGAAAGTACAACAGTGCGCAACATCAAAGTCATGACTTGTTTACATAAGTGTTAAATATAATTCTAATTTTAATTAGGGTTAATTGGTGAAAGGGGTCAAAATAACCCCCATATTTGAAAATATAACCCACCAGTCAAAAATCAAAAAAAGTTGATCCGATTGAGACAAAAATGTTTTTCTTCTTTTTTCTCTCCAACACATACAACTTCTCTTCTTCTGTTTCATTTACAGAACGACTCCTCATATTTTCTAAAAAATTTCTCTCATCATTTTCTTCTGTTTCATTATCTTCATTTGGTGCACAAAACGGAAAGGTCATCTCCTCTTTCGCTTCATTTACAGAACGGGTCCTCATCTTTCATCATCTTCTTCTATTCCATTATTTTCCTTTGATGCACAAAACAAAAATATCATATTTTCTTCAAAAACCCTAGAAAATTTCTCATCTATTCTCTCATCCTCTGTTTCATTCCGAATCCTTGGAAAAATTGTTATTCTATTTTTTTTCAAGTTATCTCATATTATATCTTCAAGCACGAAAGAAACAATGAGTTCATTGAAGAGTGATAGGAGAAAAAGATTTTAAAAAATGGTGAAAAAGCAAAAATGCAAATTGCGAACAGAAGAAAAAGTGAAGCAAAGGAAAACGAAGCTATTGAGCAAAAATCTCAATTACCAACAGAAGATGCAGGTGATTTGATTACTACTCAAAACATGCTATTTTGTAGCTTGTAATTAGCTCTTTTAAGCACCCTTGAGTAGTAATTATTACCTTTTAACTCAATTAGCATGTTAGGGACCCTTGCAATCGTTTCTAATCAAATTGTGTTAAGTTTTGGTGCTTTTTGATAGCTTTATGCTCACCAAAGCAATTTAAGAATGAGGGAGAGCTATATATAATTCATGGCAAAGCTTTTGGAAGCTCAAATTTATGAAGAAACCAAGCTTTGGAGCCTCATAATCCTTTGCCTTAGTCGTTCAAAGTATGCAAGGAAAGAACAGTGGAGAAGAGGAAAACAGGGTAAGGAAAATAGGGGACACAGATGCAGTCTTCCTTCGCACTTTTGGAGCACTTCCCGAAGTTCATTTTCTACATTCTATATACCATTTCAAAGCTCAGGAAGTCAAGAATCAAACGATTCAAACCATGTACGATTTGGAGCTGAAATGAAGAAGATATGGCCTTCGGAAGACAACTGCATCGAGCTGAGGGAAAATTTCGCACAGTGCGAAATTGGAACTCCAACGTGCGAAATGTAAAATTGGATAGCAGCTGTGTAGTCGTGGTGAAGCCAGCATACGAAGTTGATTTTTCAACTTGTGAACTTAGATTTCAATGTGCGAAAATTGGATATTTTTGCCGACTTTTTTTCTTCTGATATTTTTGTGTCTAAATTTCCATTTTCTCCTTGTATTCAGCCACTCATGTAATTCCTTAGCTAGGAAGTATCTAAGGAAGGGGTAAAATTACCTTCCTATAAAAGAAACTCTCTTGTAAACACAAAAGACACTCTCGGGGAATTTTCTCCAGGAGACCAACTTATGTAAATTTGACACTTAGTGAAATACAGAGATCTCTTTTTTGCTTTCTTTTTCTCTCTACTATTTTCTATTTTCTTGGAAGCCAAACAGCCTCTGAGGATGTTTTCCCAGAGGATGAGAGGCTAAACTTATAGTTTCTTGGAGTAAAGGAAGCTAGGTGAAAAGTCCAGATAAAAAGGTGGAAAGCTTCCGTGCATTAAATTCAGGTAGTTAGAGTTCATAAATGGCTTCTAAATCCAAAGTGTTGCTTTAAATCCCTTAGAATCACTTTGAATGGCCAATACATGGTAAGCTTCAGGTCTTTGTGGATGCTTATTGCTAGATCCATATCAGTCCATTAGTTATCATGTACGAGCCATTGGAAAGTGATTCAAGGTGAAAACTCATAGTGTCTTAAGCCATTAATGGACCTTGACTACCATTTCTATTGACTTTTTATGGATTAAATCTTCATTGTTAAATCTATACCGGTTCGGGAAATAACTATAGGTTAAATCCCCAATGCGAGGAGAAAAATCCGGAATTTTCCACTTTGCATTCTGAACTTGATCCTAGCAACCCTTAACTCCGGGAAACTTTCTTTCTTCCATTCTTACTTAGTTCTATGTTAGTTTAGTTGTAATCACCATTTTCAAAACAAATTTTATTTTCTTTTAAATTTCAAGTTTATGATAAAGGAAATCATCAGACTCAATTTTTAATCTAGAGTCTGTCACTGATAGAGTGAAAACCCATCCCTGAGTTCGACCCTAGAGCTGCTATACTATAGTAGCTTTGCTACGCCAGTATAAGGTCATAGGAGTTATAAATATTTTTGATTAAAAGACCCGGCTGGGCATGAATCATGATTCTACTAAACCAGTGAGTGTAGTCTTCACAATACCATAATATTTGAGTATGGTTAAGTTTATTAGTTAAATGCACGAAGAAAAATTTAGGATTTATTGAATTGTATTCAAAGTATAAAATTGTTATATTTATAAAAAAAAAAAAATTAGTTCTCCATTGTTATTAGTTATGTATTTTGAGTGAATAAATTTGGGTTTGTTAGCTGATGTTTGAAAATATTTGGGAACTATTACAGTGTGTTGAAAAATAATAAATTGCATATTAATATTGTTTTAGTTTTCTGTATTATTATCAATCATGTGTTTAGAGTGAATTAAATATATTCAATGTAATAGTATCTAATTAGGGATAAGTTTGTAGATAATGAAATTTTAGGGATTTTTAGAAATTTTAGGGGTATTATACAATGGTGTTTGAGTAAGTCTATGTTCTTTACTTGATACTTTTAAAATTTGGGAACTATTGAATTGATTTCAAAATAACATATGGTATATTTATAATTTTTGTAGTTATATATTGTTGTCAATTATGTATGTAGAGTGAATAAAAAATATATAATGATTTCATGCAATGACATGTGATTAAGGATAAATTTTTGAAGAATTATGAAATTTTAGGATTTTTGAACTTTTTGGGGATGTTATGTGATGACATTTGAGTAGTGTTAAATTTGTTAGTTAATAATGTTTTTAAAATTTTGGGAACTATTGGAGTGTGTTAATAAGTTATTTTATAATATTTATAATTTTGTATTAAATCTTTACTAACTTAATTTTATTTAATTTATAGACTACTACTCCATCAACATGTTTTAAAGTTAAAATACCTATAGAAGAGCACTTCCAATCAAAGGCTGGATGTCTATCACACCTGAGTGTAATAGAAAATATTAAAAAGAAGCTCAATAAGGAACAATTTCAGAGGTTCAAGGATTCTTGCTTTGGACATTTTTTGCTTATGCCAGAACTTAAATTTTTAGCTCAAATTGTGCATCACATGTTATTATGTCAATGTCTTATAAAGAAGGATGATGAAATGTGGTTTTTAGTAAATTCAAAGGGATTAAGATTTGGTGAAGATGAGTTTGGATTAATCACTAGTTTAAGTTTTGATCCTATTCCTCAGCATAATGAAACATCAATGAGAATAAGGGATGTTTACTTTAATAGTGAAAACAAAGTGTGTAATGATCATTTGGAGAAAGTTTTTCTTTCTTTTGGTGAAGTGAAAAAAAAAACAAAATAAAAATGTTGATAATCTTAAAGATGAAGACATGGTGAAATTAGCCTTGTTGTACTTTCTTAAGCATGTTCTACTTGGGAAAGAAGGAAAAAAATTAATAGACATGCAATGGGTTGGTCTTGTTGATTGTTTGGAAGTTTTTAATAAGTATCCATAGGGTAGGATTTTTTATGAAAGAACCATTTCTGGGCTGCAATGAGCCTTGGAGAACATGGTGTCAAAATACCAAGGTAAAAAGGAACAAAAATGTAATATAACACATGAGGCATATAGTCTAGTTGGATTTCCATATGTCTTCCAAGTTTGGGTGTATGAGACTATTTCGATTATCGGAATGAAATCTGCTAATCATGTTGCTAAGAGTTGCCCACGGATTTTAAATTGGAGTGTTACTTCCATACCGAGGTTCACCGAGCTCCAACAAATCTTTTTGGACTACAATGTGAGTAATTTTTTTTATCATATGTTTTGATAGTGTTGTCACTTACATATTTGTATATGTCTATGTTTGTTAATGAAATTGCTTAACTTGAATTCAATAGTTATCTTTGTGTTCGCCGCTTAAACCTACTCTGGAGGAATGTCAACAAGATTATTACAAGTATTTGAATAAGTTAGGGTCAGTGAATGGTGTTCTTCTAGAAATTTTAAGTCAATCAACAACCCTAGAACATGATACTATGGGTGACCTAAAAGATGAAGATCACCCAGTTGAAGCTACTGCATATGCTGTTGTTGCTACTACAATGGAAAACAAGAACAAAAAGGATTATTCTATTCCACCTTCAATTGAAGTAACTCCAGTATAATACATTCATCTATAAATGTCATTTTTAATGTTTCAATTGTAATACAGAGTTCAAACAAAAATTCAAATTGCAAACTTAACCTTGATTAAGTCAACCATCAATTAAACTTAACCATAGTCAAGTGAAGGTTACTTTGATAAACATAACATAACTATCATAATTACACATCAATTTTTTTTTTTAAATTATGACTATAACTTTGGTGTACAATGATGTATGAAGAATTAATGTTTCATTTGTTTATAACATGTGCAGAATCTATGGATATAGTTCATGAAGCATATAGAAAAGTCTGAATCAAATTTCAATTATTGGAAGAAAGAACTAACGGAAGTGACCAGAAAGATTGACAACTTAAGACAACTTTTATTGGATGTTAGTGATATATTTATTGAATTTTATATTTTATTCAATCAAATTATGTATTTTATTTCTATATTTTTGCTATCTTATTGTATGATGCATATCTTATTTTAGGTGAAAGGGCAAAATGAGTCATGTGCTACAGATAATACAAAATTTTCAAAATCTAGTGCAAAAGAAAAAAATATTGGTATGAATTTTAATTCATTGGATGACAAGTTTGAGATTGTGATGGAAGATAAGGAGGATGAGAACCATGGCCATATAGATGTGAAGACAAATATATAAGAAATAACAGATATTGTAGTGATTCGACTCATGGTAGCTTAGCTTTAAAGGCGTATCAACAAAATTTATACCTTAAATACTATTACTAAAATAGCCAAGCTACTATAGCATAGTGGTTCTAGGATCGTTCACTGGGAAGGGTTTTCGCAAACACTAGTGATATTCAAATTAGGAAAATAGGTGATTTTCTTATGGATGTTAGCTTTAAAAGAAGATGTAAATGTTTTAGAAAGATTTAAACTAATCTAAGCTAACATTAAAGACTAAAATGAAAGGGTGTAAAAACAAGTTTCTCAAAGATAGGATAGCTATGCTCTGGCTCTTATGCAAATTGGAAATCTTAGGATAGGCTCCTCGCGTTGGGGTTGCAACTATGGTGATGCTTGCTTCCCGAACCGGTATGGATTTAGCAAATCAAGTTTTAATCCTTTAAAATGACAAAACAGATGGTAGTGAATTTCATCAATGGTTATTCACCTTAGACTTCCTTTGAATGGCTCGTAAGAGATAACTAATGGTCTAAAGCCAAAAGCTTACCAAATATTGGCAACTCAAAGTCATTCCAGGTGATAAACTCACCTTTCAATGGCCATTGAAATTGGTTCTAACGGATTAATGCAAAACTTGGAATTGAAAACCTCACCTTCCAATAGCTCGTAGGAGATAACTAATGGATAGAAATCCAAAAGCTTATCAAGTATTGGCCGTTGGAAGTTGTCCAAAGGAAATAAAAACCAAACTTTGCATTAATGAACCTTTAATGAAAAACGGCTACCTTACCTTTCGGGTGCGAGAGATTTCCATGGGATTGCATCCAAGTCATCACATAACATCCATACTTTGAGAAACTAAAAGTTTTAGCCAATCATCCTCTGAGGAAAAGCCCTTAGAGGCTGTTTGGCTACTAAGAAAATAGAAACGGGAGAGCTCTGTAAAAATTCTAAGTGTTAAACGTAATATGTATTCTATTCTATATTCTATATATTATTTTCCAAGAGGTGATTTCCACCCCTTATATAGTCTTTACAAAAGCAAAAGCTTGTGATTGGTTAGTTACAAGGATAAGAAAGGAAATTACATCACAAAATACAAAGGAAAATATCTAAAGTGGAGTCGGCAAAAACAGAGCAAAATTCGCAACACGCATGGGTTATGCGAATGTTATGCGAATTTCGCATAACACCTTGTGGAATGCGAAATTTTCGCATAACCTGGAGCAGTTGGTTTCCGAAGGCCATATCTTCCTCATTTCAGCTCCAAATCGTGCACGGTTTGAAGCGTTGGATTCTTGACTTCTAGAGCTTTGAAATGGTATATAGCATGTAAAAAATGGACTTCGGGAAGTGCTCCAAAAGTGCGAAAGAAGACTGCAGCTGCTGTCCTCTTTGCTTCTCTTCACTTTGCTTGCTTTTCCTCTTTGCTTCTCTTTGCTTGTGCTCGTGTTTCCACTTGAAATTCAAGCCTGTAAATGTCCAAAATCCTTGCTTTAACTTGTCCAAGTAGCTCCTCCATCATTTGGCATGCTTGAATCGATTCATAAGCTGATAAAAACGTGTAAACTTGCCACAAAATGGTTAAAACCAATTACTAAGGACCTTAATGAATTAATTGGGTTAAATGAATATGATTGCTACTTAAAGGTGCTTAAAACCATTATAATTAGGTCTACAAAATAGCACTTTTTGGTAGTAATCATGTAGTTGTAGAAAAACACATAATAGGGATGGAGAAAGATGATGATGTGATTTTTGATCCAATTGTTGATATTGCCAAATTATTTGATACCTCTACCGTATCAGACAACTTTTCGGTTTATGTATTTCCAAAGCAACTGTCCCCCACTATATTTAAGCGAAGACGTGAGCTGAAAAAGTCCTATTTTTTACAACCTCCTTTCACAGACCTTACAAAGAGAAGGAAAATTAGAAAGGAAGGGGAAACAACATCTGACTTTAATCATTTGCAATCTATTTATGAGGAAGCAAGAGAAGTCTTTCATAAGTAGTTGAGTCTTCAACAAGGGTAATTATCTTTACTTTAAACTTGTAATAGTTTCTTTTTGGCAACTTCTTTGCTTGACCATGGTTTTTTGATATATTATTATAATAAAGTTTAAGGTTGACATTGATTACTTGCATGCGGACAAAGAATGGTTTGAGTCACTAGTTCATCATGGTTCATGGCTCAAAGACACGGTTTGTAAAAGTTCTTATTGTGTTTGCTTTTACTTATTAGTATATTGTTATTATAATGAAATAGTATAACTAATGTTTTTTTTTAATATGTTGTCTAGCATATTGATGTTGCTTTCTACTTTTTCCGAAAGCGGAGAATGGAAAAGGTCTATGCATTTTCTCAAAATTTTACCACCACAGATACAATGTTTTGAGTATGTATAGTTTCTTTTTACTATTGACCCTCATAATACTAGTTAAATTATGGTAGTTTAACTATTCTTTTTTACCTTTTCTTATATAGAAAAATATGAAAACAAGGTGGGAGAAGCATGCTAAAAAGTGGAATCAATTTCAAATGCAAGCATATGATATTCTTGTTGACTATGTTAATGGGTTTCACCCAATTCCTTCCATGAAATGGTCTGAGGTGGACATCGTCTATGTTCCTATTAATGTCCAAAGTATGCATTGGGTATTGGGAGTAGTTCACCTTGCTCAGAGGAGAATATTTGTGTATGACTCATTGATAGGCATTAATAGTGATAATCGACTAAAATGTGCCATAATACCTTTAGCTAAAATGTTACCACGTATTTTTCATGCTACATCATATTATGGGAAGAACGGTGATCCTAAGAGTGAAGAATAGTGGGACATTGAACAGTTGCATGATGTTCCTCAATAAGAGTAGTAAGTAAACAATGCTTTCAAACTTCATCTTATCATTTCACCTTTATGCCTTATACAGTAAATTTCTTTTAGTCATCTTAATTTTGATTACTTGTGTTTCATGCAGTGGTGATTGTGGGATATTCCTTATTAAATATGCAGAATACTTAATGCATGATCATCCATTCACTGTGCCGACATTGATTGGTTTAGAGAGAAAATGGCAACTAAATTGTTCTACTTCAAAAATTTACCCATGTAGTGGGTTTCATTTTGATTATGTAAAAGGTTTATATGTTGTTAAGTGTTGACTGTTATTTTGGATGAATTTGACTTGATGCTCAAAGTTACAATTTTTGTAATGTAACTATAACTGTCAACTTAACTATAGTTAAGTTATTTGTTAATGCAACTCAACAATTGTTAAGTTTAAGTAAATATTTTGAGAGTGAATTTAACCACAATTAAGTTATTAATTAATGCAACTCAACCATTGTTAAGTTCAAGTGAAAATTCTAACTGTGAACTTAACTATGGTTAAGTTATTTGTTAATGCAACTCAACTACTGTTAAGTTCAGGTGAAATTTCTGACTATGAACTTAACTGTGGTTAAGTTCTTTGTTAATGGAACTCAAGTACTATTAAGTTTAGGTGAAATTTCTGACTGTGAACTTAACTATGGTCAAGTTCTTTGTTAATGAAACTCAACTACTGTTAAGTTTAGGTGAAATTTATAATTGTGAACTTAACTGTGGTTAAGTTCTTTGTTAATGGAACTCAAGTACTGTTAAGTTTAGGTGAAATTTCTGACTGTGAACTTAACTGTGGTTAAGTTCTTTGCTAATGAAACTCAACTACTGTTAAGTTCATGTGAAATATCTAACTGTGAACTTAACTGTGGCTAAGTTCTTTGTTAATGGAACTCAACTACTGTTAAGTTTAGGTGAAATTCTAACTATGAACTTAACTATGGTTAAGTTCTTTGTTAATGCAACTCAACTATTATTAAGTTCAGGTGAAAATTCTAACTATGAACTTAACCACAGTTAAGTTCTTTATTAATGCAACTCAACCATTATTAAGTTCAGGTGAAATATATGATTGTGAATGTGGTTAAGTTCTTTGTTAATTCAACTCAACCATAGTTAAGTTCTTTGTTAATGAAATGATCATCAACTTAACCAAGTAATTTATATGATAAAACTAAAACATTAACTTAAAATTCCAATCCATCATTCAAAATAATTGCTTTGAGCATATATAAAAAAATAGGCTCACAAATTCCTTCATGACCCTATACAACAAAAAGTGTAGATACATAATTAAATCATCCCCAAAAAACAAATTCTATGGTAACATTATTAAAGTGACTGATGAACTAGTTGTAAGGAGAATTATTGGATGTTGATCTTGTTTTCAACAATATTGACAATCTTGTTTTCAACAATATTGACACAACTATGTTCATCTCTAGGATGCAATGGGATTGGTCGTTTGCATGTTTTTCTATTATGCCCATAATCACCACATCTACCACAGCATCGTGTGCGCTTAGCCTCTCCACTTGAACAATTTCTCTCATTTCTTGGTCTTCTTGTCGGTCGTCGACTTTTTGGTGCTAGCACAACTCTACAACGGATGTTTTCCGGAATGACCCAATCTTTGTTATTTCCAGTAGGATATATAGATTTTGAGTATGAAGATATAAGCGAGTTCTTCATATGGTATTGAGAACATAGAGTATAGCATGACATGTTTCCATATTTACATGTAGCAATAGCATGTGCACATGGAATATGGTCAAGATCAAACATCCTACATGTGTATGAACGGGTTTACAAATTAACTTGATTACTTACCCTAGCATATTTGACATTGAACTCTCAAGAGTTGAAAGGCTCAACCTCATAACCTGATGACTTATTAAACCTTAAGTGCAACTCCATGTCAGCCCATGTAGTAAGCTCAGTTTACATTGACAATGCTTGTTGTTAGCGATTTGAAAACCATCTCTGAAGTAAGTTTCTCAACTCTTCAACCATTCGCACAACTGGAAGATCTCTTGCATTTTTTAGTACAACATTCATGCACTCAACGATCCCTGTAGTCATTATATTATATCTTTTTCCATTACTGTGTGACTAAGCCCATCACTCTACTCCTACATCCACTAAATATTTGGCTGCTCTTAGAGAAATCATCTTTAACTGACCAAATATAGTATCAAAATCTGACATTCGATATGCATGGGTAACATCATGAAACAGCTTATGTACAATAACATTCTTGAACTTTGTTTTCAAGTTTTGCCCTAAATGATAAGTGCATACGCAATGGCTTGCATGAGGAAACAACTTTTGTATTGTTTTTTCAATGCTACCATGACGATTTGAAACCACCACTAAATCATCTACATGTCCAATCACATCATATAATTTTGTAAGAAACCACTCCCAAGAAGCATCATTTTCTGAATCACCAATTCTGAAAGCCAATAGGTAAACTTGATTGTTACCATCTTTACTCGTTGCAACAAATAAAGTCCCTAAATATTTTGACTTCAAGAATGTTCCATCAACTGCAATTATTGGCCTTATTGATGTATGAAACCCAGAAATACATGCACCAAATGCCATAAATAGATACTTGAATTGATTGTCAACATTAGTAACAATATCAGTTATTGTCCCAGGATTCTTTTGCTTTAGCATATAACAATAAGATGGTAAAACACCATAAGACTCTTCAGGTGATCCCCTAATGGAGTTAAGGGCAAATTCTCTTGCTCTCCATGCCTTATCATAACTAATCTGAACACCGTACTTGTTTTGAATATCTCCTATAATGTCTTTGGGACAGTATTGACGACCAACTTGATAAGTTTGTCTCATGCTTTCACCAACCAACCAACTACTTGCATGACGATTATCCCGTGACATCATGTCCAACCTACAAGTGTGCGTAGGATGGTATTTCATTACTTGAAAGAAATTAGAACTTCCCAACTTAGTTGCACAAAATCTCCATTTGCATTCGTTATCAACACATTGAAGATCCAATAACTTGGTAGTAGATTTTATCGTTTTAAACTCAAACTTCTCTTTCAAGGCAATAATGTACAATTTCTTCTACAGTTCTTTCTTACTATAATAAATTTACTTCTCTTCAATATGATCATCATTAGTGCCACAATCACTAGTACCTATCTGACTCATGTCTTGATCATTATTGCTTACTTCCTCAATCATGGTTAGAGCATAATTCATGAGACCATCTTTTATATTCATGATGCTATGAAGTTCCATTATTTGAGATGGTTTGTTGCTTGAATCCCTATTTTCAATCACTTGGACATTGCTGGTTAGGTTGGTATCCAACACATGATAGTCATCATCAATCGCATACCCATTCATGTTCCATTCAACAACATTAGATATCTCAAGTGGCTCATAGTTGAATTTTTTTTATGCTTTCATCACCAATGACATTAAGAGATTCTATTGATCCATCTTTTACATGTCCATTTCCATGCATAAACATTGACTCTGCATTATTTTTAGATCTTCTATCCACAATGATGCATAATGGAGCTGGTAACTTGCTAGTGCAATTTAAACGAATGAAAAACTTAACATCTCCATCATCTCTTAGTTGAATTGGTGATGTCGGTATGTTACCACTGAATGCATACTTCATTGAAATTGAACACTTAACTGGATCTAGTTGAAGAATGCGATACACAACTTTCATTAATTCATGATATGATGTATTCTTCTTCACTGTAATGCCTTTACCGTCACTTCCTTTAAAGTGGTATGTGTTTTCATCTTGTACCCAATTCCCTTTATACAAAAGCATTATTCCTACTTCATCAATAACTGCAAAAATAAATATTTCAAACTATCATGTTAATAATAAAATAGGACGACATAGGATATACTTTTATTAAGTTTCAACTATAGACTATGCAATGAATCTTAAAACATATATTTTTATTTTTATTAAATAACTCACTACATAATAATATGTTAACAATTCAATCTCAGTTTTTCAATATAGTTATATAAAAACAGAGTTTTGCTTTGAATAGAAACACATAAACTCAACTTATGTTAAGTTAAACCTGACAAATAGTAAAATTTGATGTTCAATGCAGCAATGCAACACATCCCATAAATCAAAGATCCAAACGAACAATATATAACTACAATGGGTATTAATCATACGAGAAATACTAAAATTGTAATAATTCTCTATGCAAATGATTTATTGCTTACCATCATTTGATCTTGCCATATGGATAAATCTTTTCAACTTCTTTTGAACAAACTTTTCACTTTTGAATGAACTAACAATGGAGTCTCTATTTTTTACCTACAATGTTGAAGTGAGATTTTGAATTTTCAAGAAACAGAAAGAAATAAAATGATAATATAAAAAAGAATTTGTAAGCTACTTACATTTTTTTTTCTTCATATTTTCGTGACCAAGAATGAAGAATAAATGAAACAATGGTAAGAAGTTAAACTTGTTCTCTACAGGAAAAGAGAGAGAATGAGCAACCAATGACCGAATAAAAAAATTAGAACCTAATTTGCTATAAAACAAAGGGAAAGGAAAAGTTGTCATGGAGGGAAAAATGAGGGGGGAAAGGGAAAGGGAAAGTTGTCTTGGAAGGAAAAATGAGGGGAGAAAGGGAAATGAGAAGTTGTATGTGTTGGAGAGAAAAAAGAAGAAGGACATTTTTGTCTCAATTAGGTCAATTTTTTTGTTTTTTTACTGGTGGGTTATATTTGTAAATATGGGGATTATTTTGACCCATTTAACCAATTAACCCTTTTAATTAAGTATTGAAACTTTGACATCACTATGCATTTAAGTCAAACTAGTTCACATAAGTGAAGACTTTAACACATAAGTGTCAAAAATACGACATCACTTCGCATCAGGGCTACAACTTGATTACATGAGGGTCAAATTTTAAATATTCATTTTTTTTATAAATATTTAAATTTATTAAAAAAATAGAAAAAAAAAAGAATTAAATAAGGAAATCAATATATATATATATATATATATATATATATATATATATATATATATATATTAGATGAAGAAAAGTGGATGAGGACTTATGTATTTATATATATGTTGACACGTGATCTCTTTATTTAATTCTTTTTTTTTTTCCCTAATTTTGCCTTTTCTTCATCTAATTTATATATATATTAAAGAAAAAAAATCTCCACCACTTTTCAGGAAACATTTATTGTTGGCCTGATACATTTTTTAGTTATCGAGAAAACTCAAGTACTCTATTTCAAATTTAGGAAATAGATCTCAAAGATCTTTTTTCCTTTTGGAAGATATAGGAGCAAAACAATCAATCTATTTATGTTTGAAAACCCAAAAGATTATTCCAATGTATCATTTCTGTATCCAATGGAATTCATAGTTATAGGAAGAAGCCCTGTCAAATAAAGATTTTTTCTTTCGACTATATTTCGATTGTTAATATGATATATAAGTACTGTTACTACAAATAGTACTATACCTTTGATCGTGAAATATCGATTGTTTGTTGAATCTTGTGAATTGCGTGAAAATAGAATACTCTAAATTTTAGGTCATAAAGTTTTATAAAACATTATAAAACCCAATTTGATAAACCCGACTTGAATTCTCTATGAGAAATATATATTATAAAATATGAGATTTTGTACCACTATGGTAACTTGTGGATGATCATCCATATATATCTTTTGTAACTCTCTATAAAATGAAGAGACCTTTAATGAAAATTTATTCCATTTTCTTTCTACATTCTATTATACTTTTCTTTGAAGATTTCTGTTTATTTTTTATTTATTTATTTTTCTGATTCTTTTATTTTATAACACATTATCAACATGAATAATCTTTGCAAAAGAAATAGAAAGACTTTTTTTTTCTTCAAAAAAAGGTATGTTATAAACTTATACTATGATTTTCTATTTTATTTATGTGTGTGATAAAATTACCTTTGATTTTATATTTTGTATATTTTATTTGAATACATAAATATGTACAAATATTACTTAGAGAATAGGCTTTTCTTTCTAATAAAAAATCATGAAAAAAAATCATAACCAAAAGTTATGAAAAATATGAGCAATTCTTATAACCAAAAGTTACAGGGTAAATTACAAAATTACAGATACATAGTCAAAATCTATGTATATGATTCCTAATTATTTGTTTTCAATTATACAGTATAACTGGAAGTTATACAAATCAACATTATATAGGTAGAAGCTATAAAATGAATAGTTCATAGTCTGAAACTATGTACAAATACATATAATAAATAGTTCATAACTTGAAGTTATTTACAAATTTGCACATTTTCTTATTCTAACAAAATAATCATAGTTCGAAGCTATGAACGATATTAACTTTTAAATTTGTTTTAATTTCTTTTAATTTATTTTAATTATATTATGTAATCGGAAGTTATACAAAACAAAATTTTATAGCCAGAAGTTATACAATGAATATTTAATAACTTGAAGTTATGTATAAAAATTTATACATTTATGATATAATAAAATAGAATGTATAGTAAAAACTATATAGAAAATGTTTTCATAGCTAGAAGCTATATAAGCCATATTTTTTGTACTTAAGGCAAAAACATGAAAATATTGATATTTTAATTTGTATAGTTAAAAACTATATAGAGATTTTCTAACTATGGTATAACCAGAACTTATACAAACTAAATTGTCAATTAATAATTTTATGGAATTTTATAGCTAGAAACTATATAGAGAATATTTTATAGTTTGATGTTATGCAAAATTTTCATTTTATTGTAATAAAATTATGGTTAGAAGTTTTGGCAAATTTATTCTTTAATTAATATTGTCTTGTAAGTTTCTTGAGTTCATAATAATTATTTTACTTTATGATAAATGTAGAGAAGGAAAGTATATATTCTTATAATTAAAAGTTATATAATAATTTGTATTTGGTGGCCTTGATGGGGGAAAGCCTTTTAAAGTTTATTCAAGGAAGAAAGGGAAGACCTAAGTAAACTTTAAGTAGGATTAATATTAATTAGAATTGAATAGGGATTGGTATTTGTTGGAGTCTAATTAGGATTAGCTAGTTGAGTTATAATATAATTAGAATTTGAGTCATGATAGGTTATTAGAGTCCTAGTAGACTTTGGATTTCTTATAGAAGCCTATAAATAGGCTAATCAATGTAAATCAAAGGAATGAATTTTGATGAATAATATTATATTTTCTTTCATTGCAAGGTTGCAACCCTCAATGGTGAGACTCTATTGATTTTCTTCTAGGTGAGACTCTTAGAAGGCCTTAGTGAGACTCTAAGGTTTTCCATCTTTTCTTCATTGTTTCTTCTTTCTCTCTATTTCTTATCTTATAATTTTCTCTACCATAAAGTTTATTCCTTGTTCCTCTCCTTACACCCTAAAAATAAAACCCTAGCCCACCTACCTTTGAGTGTAGGCAACCATCCTAGAGTTGTCCTACATCAATTTTGGTATCAGAGCCAAAATTCTTGGCTTGAAGGCATATGCAATTAAGGAGCGGAGCAACTTATGTAAGCATGAGTTCCAAAAAAACTTCTAGCAATCAAGATGCCGCTACAATATGCTTGGAGGAAATTTCAGCCACACAACAATCCCATCAAGATGCTATAATACAACTTAATAGCAAACTTGATGAGATCATGAAGTTATTAGAAAAGAACCAAGAAAAACGACCAATTGAAGAGGAGATTGCAAGTCATCAATTTAGACAATCGCCAAGTCGATCACGCGAAGAACAAGACAATTTTATGATGGGGAATCAAAGAAGGGCCAAACTTTTTGAGCTAGATGATGATGTGACAAAAAAGGTACGTCTTGAAGTTGCTGAATTTTATGGAAAACTAAATCCAACAGCTTTTCTTGATTGGATTATGTCAATGGAAGATTACTTTGATTGGTATGCAATGCCCGAAAATAGAAAAGTTCGTTTTGTGAAGGCAAAGTTGAAAGGAGCAGCACGTCTATGGTGGCATAATATTGAGAATCAAGCTCATAGAACTGGCCAGCCGCCTATTGACACATGAGACGAGATGAAGTTGAAGATGAAGGAGCACTTTCTCCCAACTGATTATGAACAACTTATGTATACAAAATTGTTTTCCCTTAAACAAGGTACCAAGTCCGTTGAAGAATATACAGAAGAATTCCATGAATTGAGCATTCGAAATCAAGTGCAGGAAAGTGATGCTCAACTTGTAGCCCGCTACAAAGCTGGACTTCGAATGGAGATTCAACTTGAGATGATAGCTGCACACACTTATACCGTAGATGACGTTTATCAACTAGCCCTCAAAATAGAAGAAGGTCTCAAATTCCGGGTTTCCAGGCGTCCAAGTTCACAAATTGGGAGCACTTTCTCCAACAGGACAGCAAGCAAACCTTTAAGCACATCAAACTTCAGAACTCCTAATCATGTGAATGGTGGGGGCAACACTCAACAAACTTCGAATGTGGCTTATAAGAATGGTAATAAGGGTAAAAATTCAATGAGTAATGGAGATAGAAAAGTAGACGTGACTCCTTTATGCTTTAAGTGTGGTGGGCATGGTCATTATGCTGTTGTATGCCCAACCAAAAGTTTACACTTTTGTGTTGAAGAACCAGAATCTGAATTGGAAAGTTACCCAAAGGAAGAAGAGACCTACAATGAAGATGAAGTTAGTGAAGAATGTGACTACTATGATGGTATGACGGAAGGACATAGTCTTGTAGTACGACCTTTATTAACTGTTCCAAAAGTAAAAGGAAAAGAAGATTGGCGACATACTAGCATTTTCCAAACACGTATTTCTTGCCAAGGGAGATTATGCACCATGATCATTGATGGAGGTAGCAGTTTGAACATAGCTTCACAAGAACTTGTTGAGAAGCTAAACCTTAAAATAGAGAGACATCCAAATCCATTCAGAGTAGCATGGGTTAATGACACCTCTATCCCGGTAAGTTTTCGTTGTTTAGTAACATTCCTTTTTGGTAAGGACTTTGAAGAGTCTATATGGTGTGAGGTCTTACCCATTAAAGTAAGTCATATTTTACTTGGAAGACCTTGGCTCTTTGATAGAAGAGTTCAACATGATGGCTATGAAAATACATATGCTCTCATACACAACGGACGTAAGAAGATCCTTCGTCCAATGAAAGAAGTCCCTCCAATTAAGAAGTCAGATGAGAATGCACAACCAAAAAAGATACTTACTATGTGTCAATTTGAAAATGAGAGCAAGGAAACTAAAGTTATTTTTTTTTTTAATGGCTCGGAAAGTGGAAGAATTTAAAGAACAAGATAAGGAATATCCAACAAACGCACGTAAAATCCTTGATGACTTTTCTGACTTGTGGCCTGCAGAGTTACCTAATGAACTCCCTCCTATGCGTGACGTACAACATACCATTGATTTGATTCCCGGTGCATCATTACCAAATTTACCAGCCTACAAAATGAATCCAACAGAGCATGCTGAATTGAAAAGGCAAGTTGATGAATTACTTAATAAAGGCTTTATTCGTGAAAGCCTAAGTCCTTGTGGAGTTCCTACCCTACTAACACCAAAGAAGGATGGATCATGGCGGATGTGTGTGGATAGTCGTGCAATCAACAAAATCACAATCAAGTATCGATTTCCAATTCCAAGACTTGATGACATGCTAGATATGATGGTTGGATCAGTAATCTTCTCAAAAATTGATCTAAGAAGTGGATATCATCAAATACGTGTTAGACCAGGGGATGAATGGAAGACATCTTTCAAAACTAAGGATGGATTGTATGAGTGGTTAGTCATGCCGTTTGGACTAACCAATCCTCCAAGTACCTTCATACGGATTATGACGCAGGTATTAAAACCTTTTATTAGACAATTTGTTGTTGTCTATTTTGATGATATTCTTATCTATAGTCGATCTTGTGAAGATCATGAGGAACACTTGAAGCAAGTAATGCGCACTCTTAGGGCTGAAAAGTTTTACATTAATTTGAAAAAATGTACTTTCATGAGTCCTAGTGTTGTATTTCTTGGCTTTGTTGTGTCTTCTAAGGGTGTTGAAACAGATCCGGAGAAGATCAAAGCTATTGTTGATTGGCCAGTACCAACAAATATCCATGAGGTGCGAAGCTTCCATGGAATGGCTACATTCTATCGACAATTTATTCGAAATTTCAGCTCTATTATGACCCCAATTATTGAAGGCATGAAACCTGGTTTATTTATTTGGACCAAGGCGGCCAACAAGGCATTTGAAGAAATCAAATCCAAGATGGTGAACCCTCCTATCCTACGCCTACCAGACTTTGAGAAAGTATTTGAGGTGGCCTATGATGCTTCCCATGTGGGAATTGGAGCAGTCCTTAGCCAAAAGGGACATCCTGTGGCTTTCTTTAGTGAGAATCTCAATGGGGCAAAGAAAAAATACTCCACATATGATCTTGAATTCTATGCAGTGGTGCAAGCAATTAGGCATTGGCAACATTATCTCAGTTACAAGGAATTTGTTTTGTATTCAGATCATGAAGCCTTGCGATATCTTAATTCTCAAAAGAAGCTTAACTCTCGACATGCAAAATGGAGTAGTTTTCTTCAACTGTTTACCTTTAATTTAAGGCATTGTGCAGGAATTGAAAATAAAGTAGCTGATGCCCTTAGTAGGAAGACCCTTTTCTTAGTAAACATGTCAACCACTACAATTGGATTTGAAGAATTAAAGCATTGCTATGACAATGATGCTGATTTTGGAGATGTTTATTCCTCTCTTTTGAGTGGTTCAAAAGCAACATGTATTGATTTCCAGATTTTAGAAGGGTACTTGTTTTATAAAAATCGTTTATGCTTACCAAGGACTTCTCTACGTGATCATGTCATATGGGAACTTCATGGAGGCGGAATGGGCGGACATTTTGGACGAGATAATACCATTGCTTTGGTGGAAGATCGCTTCTTTTGGCCTAGTTTAAAGAAGGATGTTTGGAAGGTTATCAAACAATGTCGAGCATGTCAAGTAGGAAAAGGTTCAAAGCAAAATACGGGGTTATATACGCCATTACCAGTTCCTTCCAAACCTTGGGAAGACTTGAGCATGGATTTTGTACTTGGATTACCAAGGACACAACGGGGCTTTGATTCTATATTTGTTGTGGTTGATAGATTTTCCAAAATGGCACATTTTATCCCATGTAAGAAGGCTTTGGATGCTTCTTATGTTGCTGTCTTATTCTTTAAAGAAGTAGTTCGATTGCATGGATTACCACAATCCATTGTTTCTGATCGCGATGTCAAGTTTATGAGCTATTTTTGGAAAACCTTGTGGGCCAAGCTAGGTACTCAATTAAAATTTTCAAGTTCTTTTCATCCTCAAACTGATGGACAAACAGAAGTTGTCAATCGCAGTCTTGGTAATCTTTTGAGATGCATTGTGAGAGATTAGTTGAGAAAGTGGGATAATATCTTACCACAAGCCGAATTTGCTTTCAATAGCTTCACTAATTGTACTACTAGGTACTCACCTTTTGAAGTGGCATATGGGCTGAAACCTAAGCAACCTGTTAATCTTATACCATTACCTACTTCTGTCCGCACCAGCCAAGATGGTGATGCATTTGCATGTCATATACGAGATATACATGAAAAGGTACGAGAAAAAATCAAAATCAGCAATGAGAACTATAAAGAGGCAGCAGATGCACATCGAAGATATATTCAGTTTCAAAAAGGTGACCTAGTGATGGTTCGTTTACGACCAGAAAGATTTCATCCGAGCACATATCAAAAGCTTCAAGCTAAGAAAGCGGGTCCATTTCGGGTACTAAAGTGGTAGGGTGAGAATGCTTATTTGTTAGAGCTCCCTTCAAACTTGCATTTTAGTCCAATATTTAATGTGGAAGATTTGTATATCTACCATGGCCATCACAACGATGTAAGTGAAGAGTTGGATCTTCAATTACCACCTACTCTTAGCCCACGTCCTGAGATCGAGTATGTTCTTGATGATCAACTTGTGTCTACTCGACAAGGTGGATACCGAAAATTTTTGGTGAAATGGTGAGGCAAACCACATTCTGAGAATACATGGATTACGACAAAGGATTTTCAGAAGATTAACCCCGATCTCTATGAATTGTATCAAGCATCTAACTCGTCGGAGCCGAGTTCTTTCAAGCCGAGGAGAATTGATGGGGGAAAGCCTTTTAAAGTTTATTCAAGGAAGAAAGGGAAGACCTAAGTAAACTTTAAGTAGGATTAATATTAATTAGAATTGAATAGGGATTGGTATTTGTTGGAGTCTAATTAGGATTAGCTAGTTGAGTTATAATATAATTAGAATTTGAGTCATGATAGGTTATTAGAGTCCTAGTAGAATAAGTTATTAGAGTCCTAGTAGACTTTGGATTTCTTAGAGAAGCCTATAAATAGGCTAATCAATATAAATCAAAGGAATGAATTTTGATGAATAATATTATACTTTATTTCATTGCAAGGTTGCAACCCTCAATGGTGAGACTCCATTGATTTTCTTCTAGGTGAGACTCCTAGAAGGCCTTAGTGAGACTCTAAGGTTTTCCATCTTTTCTTCATTGTTTCTTCTTTTTCTCTATTTCTTATCTTATAATTTTCTCTATCATAAAGTTTATTCCTTGTTCCTCTCCTTACACCCTAAAAATAAAACCCTAGCCCACCTACCCTTGAGTGTAGGCAACCATCCTAGGGTTGTCCTACATCAGGCCTGAAGCTACATGAAAAATAATTTGTATATTATTATAAATATTTAATTTGAATATTCTTATAGTTTGAAGCTATATGAAAAACTTGTATATATTCTTGTAGCCCAAAGCTTGAAGCTAAATAGAGATTTTTTTAATATATTTTTATATCTTGAAAAAATATGTAAAATATTTTCATAACTTGAAGTTTTATGAAATAAATTATGTATTTCCTATGACTGAAAACTATAGAGATTAATATTTTATATGTTATTATAGATAAAAGATATACAAAAAAGAAAAAAGAAAAAAGAAAGGGTTAATATTATATAATTTCTTATAACCAAGACCTATATGGAATAATTAATTTTATAATCTTTAATAGTTAGAAACTATATAAAAAATTTATGACTTGAAGTCATATATGTGAAACAAAATATATGTTATATATAAATAGAGATTATTGTAAGTATTATGATATAAACATTATTGTTTCACTTATAGCCTAGAGCTACAAGAATTTTATATGTTTTTATAGCTTGAAGTTATGAAATATGATTTTTTTTTAAGAGTTCAATTATTGAAATCCTTAATTTTCTATGATTTGGATTTGAATGTATTATTTGTATTTTTATTAATGCAATAATTTCATTATCCAAGAATAATTTTGAAATTACAATAGGTTCAACTATTGTTTTTAATATATTCTGTTATATCTTTACATATATATTTAGATAGATTTGTAGTGTTTTAATTAAAGTTTTAAGACATGGAAAAATTGCAAGATGCTTCAAATCATGATGTGTTCTCTTGAAATTTTGATCTATGAGTTAATTTTTACACATTGATTTAGATCATGATAATATTTGAATAAAATTATTGATCTATCACTACAATTAGTTTAATTATTGAAATACTTCCTAGTTATTTCATGTATAATTTGCTCCACACTTATAAAATCAAATGTATGAAATATTTAAAAAATATATTACTTTAAATTATCTTTTTCATATTTGTTTTGTTGTGTTATATATGCTCTCATTGCTTTTATACAACTTATTAAGTTAAGTCATCATCAATAACTAATTTTTTTTTATTTGTTGATTTTAACTCTTCTTCTATGATAATATTTCTTCAACTCTATAAGGGCAATGTCTTTATGACATGTTTTATGACATGTTTTATGACTTGTTATTTTGATGTAACTCGTCTCATTAATTGCATAACATTGATGACAAACAATGTTAATATTATATTAGATGATATAAACCTAATTAAAGGCTTCAGAACAATTTATGCTATACTGCTAGTAGTATTTGATTCCATGTGAATGACACTTTATGGTATGATAGATCCAGAAGAATCTTATAAGACTAACTTGGTCCCCTAGGTAAAAGATAATACATTATTTCTTTATAAAGTCATATAGACGTACATTATAAAACCAGAAGTTTTTTTTTTGAATCTAGTGACTAATCTACTTATACACTTGAAAGGTATAATGACATGTTGAGCAAATTATTATTTTAATGAGACAATTTTCTCGTCGTTAGGGGGAGAAGAGCCAAGTTGCAGAAGAACGACGTGAAATTATTTGCAATGCATTGACTTTGACTCATCTTGATCCTCGTACTAATTAATGTGAACTAGAAGTTCAAAAGATTATTTATTTGCAAGGACTTGCAAATCAACTATCAAATGTTTTCAATGATGCAAAAAAAGTGACAAAATCATTTTCATTGATAAAAAATATTCCAGTCCGAATTGATGTCCTTGAAGAACAATTAAATAATGCATTGATGTCCTTGAAGGACGATTCGATAATAAGTTAATGTCCTTGAAGGACAATTAAATAATGAGTTGATATCCTTGAAGGACAATTAAATAATGAGTTTATGTCCTTGAAGGACAATTAAATAAGGAGTCTAAGGCATGCTTGAAGTATGATCAACCCTGAAGAAGCAAACACATTCCCTAGAAAAGGAAAACATAAGGAAAAACATATGAAAGATGACACTCTTGACGAAGTTGTATATAAAATAGGTAATTAAAATGATTGATTAGTCTCAAGCAACTCCTGAAGAGGCACAGTTTAAACAAGTAGCCCTAGGAAAGGCATATGTTTTACAATTAGCTCCTAAAAAGGTACAAGTACCTAATACTGATGAGATCTCAATTATCTACTTATATATGAAGAAAAATGGAATTGAAATACTCTTGTCATTGACAATATATTTTCTTTCCAAGTGACTATTGACATCATAAGAAATGATGAGGATCCCAAAGTAGAAACTATGGATGAATGTCAACATAGAAAATATTGGCCAAAATGGAAAGAATACATCTTGATAAAATTGGATTCATTAGAAAAATGAGAAGTATTTGGACTTGTAGTCCAAATGCCTGAAGTTGTCAAACTTGTTGGATATAAATGGGTATTTAGAAGAAAGAGTAATGAAAAAAAAATGAAATCACAAGATATAAAGCGTGACTTATAGCTCAATGTTTCTTGTAGAGACCTAATATTGACTACAAGGAAACATATTCTCTTATGTTGGACACAATCATATTTAGCTATCTAATTTGCTTAGCAGTCTCAAAAGGATCATATTTGCATCTCATGGATGTAGTTATTGCATATTTATATGGATTTTTAGATGATGACATATATATGAAAATCCCTAAAGGATTTCAAATTCTTGAAGCAAATAATTTAAAACATTGTAGTATATACTCAATTAAGTTACAAAGATCCTTGTATCGATTAAGCAATTTAAAGGCATGTGATACAATTACTTCAATGAATATTTGAAACGAGAAGTATATGTGTATTATTGTATTTGTCTATACATATTCATTATATTAAATATTTGTAATTATTATAGTACATGTGGAATATTTGAATTTTGTTTGAACTCTTAAAGAGTTTACAAGAATAGTTGACTATTTTGAAAAAAAAAAAAATCTTGGAAAACAAAATTTTTACCTCGCCCTGCAAATTGAGTATTTTTTGAACGAAATATTAGTTTATTAGTCAACATATACAAAGAAAGTCTTGAAACACTTTCATATAGGTAAATTACATCTATTAAGTTCTCTGATGATAGTTTGTTCACTTTTGTCTTAAAGAAGATAATGAAGAACCACTTGGTCTAGAAGTACCATATTATAATGTTATTAGTGCACTAATGTATTTATGGTGGTACGATAATATTATGGAGATCAATCAAGCAAATAATGTAAACATGTGGACTACCCTCCATTAGAGGTAATGTTACCAAGTTATATAAAGATAATATTGCATGCATTGCACAAATTAAAGAAAGGTACATTAGGAGTGATAGAATCAAGCATATATCGTCAAAGTCTTTTACTTTCATCAACTCTAGAAAAGTGATGGAATTGCTATTCAATGAGTAAGATCGATTTAAAAGATTTATTCACAAAGGCATTGTCAATTGTAATACTCAAGAAGTTTACTAGAATACGTCAACTCAAATATCTCCATGTTGTATTACTAGAGAAAATATAACCATGTCAACATGAAAGGGAGCTAATTGATAAGAATATCATTACACTGTACTCTTTTTTCCTTCTTCTAGGTTTTGTCATATTAGGTTTTATTGATAAGGTTTTTAAAGCTGCAGTCATAGTAATCCAAAAGAATATCGTATTCTTTTTCCTTCATTGGGCTTCCTAGTAAGATTTTAATGAGACATATTCTTATGATTATTTAAGGGGAGTGTTATAAAATATGAGATTTTATACCACTATGGTAACTTGTAGATGATGATCATCCATATATATCTTTTGTAACCCCCTATAAAAGAGAGAAACCTCTAATAAAAATTTATTCGTTTTGTTTCTACATTCTATTATACTTTTATTTGAAGATTTTTGTTTATTATCCCTTCCTTTTTTTTTTTTGTCATCCTTTTATTTTACAACAATATTTATATTCTCAAAATTCCAATTTGTTATTTATTATTTATTAAATATTTTAAATATATTATGTATAAAGAAATGTTATATAATTTTTATTTTTATCACTTTTTTTATTTTAAATTTTTATAAGTAAATGATTTTTCATTTATAATTTTTATATTTTTTTATATTTTTTTTTCGTGATTTTAAGGTTTGTATTTTTATGTTAAATTTAAGAAAAAAATAAAATATACATGATTTCTTATTAATTTTTCAATAGCATACGTGGACTAGTAGCCTGATGAGAAACAACATAGAGATATTTGTCAGTGCAGCCATCCTCTTCTCTCTCTATTTCTCTCAGAAGCCTAACCTGAAACTCTAAAACCCTAGTCCTATTTCTCTCAGAACCCTAACCTGAAACTCTAAAACCCTAGTCCTGAGTCAGATTCATTTTAATTCTCAAGCTGAAATTATTTTGACAATAAAAAAGTGTCAATTGAAGCAGCTCCTCCACTTAATCAAGGTACCTTTTTTTTTTTTTTTTAGTTTATTTCTATTTCTCTCGTTTCTCTGTAAACCCTAAAAAATTGAATGTAGCTTGAGAAAAAAAGCGACCCGTTGCAGTTATTGATCTATGTTTTCTGTTTAAAGTTGGTTGGTTTAGTTATTTGCTTGCTGCAATTCGTTTCGTGGGGGGAAGGGCATGAAATTCAGGAGGAGGATTAATTTCTCGTGTGTTTGGGTGCAAGGGAAATGTAAGGGAAGGAAAATGTGCTGGAAATTAGTGGGAATTCGATGCTTTTAAAAATTGTAGTTCTCGTGAAGAAAATGGGGAAGTGAATGGCTGGAAATTATACGGAGCTCAATATTTATGGGTAGCAAAGTGATAGCTATTTTCTGTCTCTGAAACAGGAAAAAACGTGAAAAATAACGCACACAACATGTTAAGAAACTGTTTCTAAAAGCATTTTCTGGGAGTAGACTTTCAGAAAACTGTTAAATATGCCTGCTTTGAACTATTGAAAACAATGAAGAAATTCATTGTTTTCCTTATTGCAGATGAGTATGGTTTTGAGAAAATCAATTTTGTTCCCTGTCAAACCGTTAACAGACCCTAGTCTTTCCTCCCGTTTCCTTTCTCCTCTTTTCCTCACCCTTTCCCCCCACCATCTCTGAGATATATGTGCAATTTTAGTTTTTGTTATTTCAGGTGTTGGTCGCTATTGAATTTAGTTTCATTGCCTATGTTGACAATTAATGTTCATTGTTTGATTGGAGAGGATGGAAAGTTGGGTTTAACCTTTTGTATGGTTGGTGAAAAGGAGGCTTGCTCAATTAACTTGTGTTTGGGCTCAAGCTCTCTAATTGATTATGGACTACGTTGGCCTTGGCCTTGCTGTCATTATCTCCAATATCAATTTGGGCTTTTAGGATAAACCTTCTTTTTTTTTTCTTAATTTATTATTGTTTAGTGTGTTTGTTGGTTTTTCTATTTTGTCAAAGGACCAAAATAGAACATATATCTATGCTTAATGTTGATGTTTGACTTACTATAAACCATGGTCGCCATAGTTTAGCCATTTGAACTGTGATTGTGCTTGGTTACTCCATAAGGACTCATGGAGGAAAGAGCTGAAATGGCCACAAAATGATAATGCCTTGCGCCAAAATGTCACCTGTCTGGATGCTAACTTCAAATTCATTTTCTTTATTCCAGACTTCATTTTTTGGAGTTTGTAATTAGTCGTGTATTTATTCTAGATTGAACACTCATGGGTATGCATTTTCATTGATGTGAAGGTTCATACTGACATTGCATTGAGGCTGTTAATTTGCTGAATTCAATATCAATGGAAACCTTTGTGCCATAATAATTCCCTTTTTATATTTTTATTTAAATATAAATTTATTCTATTATGCTGTGCTCCAGATTAGAGAGTTAAAACCGAAAAAGGAGATGCAGATCAACCATTTTCATAGTGGTGTATTCCATTCCGATGATATAAATTGATCTTTAGGAATGTCTACGGGAATTTGGTTATGTTATTTGGTGTGAAACCTAATTTAGAGTGGACTATGCGGTTGCAATTAAACAATATATATAGTCTATAGAGAGAGATGAGATGGGATATTATCATCACATGAATAATATTGTGCCAATCTCTAATCGGTTTCACTCTCTCCTGAAGCTTCCTAACATCTTCTGCTGTGTTAGACATGCAACCTCTTCATTTTCTCTAGGCACCAAACGAAATTTGGGATTTGGGGCAACCAAGATTTCCAGTTCCAACAGTGGAAAATCTAATCTCAGATCAACTGTTTTGGATATTTATAATTGTAATATTAAAATAAGTCAATTAGGCCGTTGTGGAAATGTCAGAGGAGCAAGGAAATTGTTCGATGAAATGCCTCATCATGATAATGTCTCTTACACAGCCATGATCACTGCATATCTGAAGAATAATGAGCTGCGCAAAGCTGAAAAGCTCTTTCAGACAATGCCTGACCGAACCATTGTGGCTGAATCTGCCATGATTGATGGTTATGCAAAAGCTGGTCTGATGGACAGTGCTCAGAAAGTCTTTGATGCTATGATAGACACAAATGTATTCTCATGGACTAGTTTGATTTCTGGGTACTTTAGGGATGGACAAGTTGCTAAGGCTTGCCAGCTTTTTGATCAAATGCCGGCAAAAAATGTGGTCTCTTGGACTACAATGGTGTTGGGTTATGCTCGAAATGGTTTGATTGATCAAGCTCGTAGTGTTTTCAATCAGATGCCTGAAAAAAACACCATATCTTGGACAGCTATGATGAAATCTTATGTTGATAATGGTCGAACTGATGAGGCTCTTAAGCTCTTCCATGAAATGCCTCAGCGAAACTTGTATTCTTGGAACACAATGATCTCTGGTTGTCTAGATGGTAAGAGAGTAAATGAAGCATTTAAACTATTTCATTTGATGCCTCTAAGAAATGCAGTTTCTTGGACAATTATGGTTTCAGGCCTAGCACGAAATGGGTTCACCAAACTTGCAAGAGAGTACTTTGATCAAATGCCTAACAAAGATATAGCTGCATGGAATGCAATGATCACAGCATATGTGGATGAATGTCTCATAGTTGAAGCAAGTGAGCTTTTCAATTTGATGACGGAAAGAAATATTGTGACTTGGAATGCAATGATTGATGGCTATGCAAGGCACAGGCCAGATGGCGAAGCCATGAAGCACCTAATCCTCATGCTTCGCTCTTGCATTAGACCTAACGAGACTACTATGACCATCATACTGACCTCATGTTGGGGAATGCTAGAACTCATGCAAGCTCATGCACTTGCCATAGTAGTTGGATGTGAGTGTGAAACATCACTTTCCAATGCTCTTATTACTATGTATTCAAGAATTGGGGATATTAGCTCTTCTAGGATTGCTTTTGAGAGCCTCAAGGCCAAGGATGTTGTGTCATGGACAGCAATGCTATTAGCATTTACTTACCATGGCCATGGTGACCATGCCTTACATGTCTTTGGACACATGCTAAAATCAGGAACCAAGCCTGATGAGATTACTTTTGTAGGAGTCTTGTCAGCTTGTAGTCATGCTGGTCTTGTTAAGAAAGGTCAAAAGCTTTTTGACTCAATGAGTCGTGCTTATGGTTTAGAACCAAGGGCTGAGCACTATTCATGCCTTGTTGACATCCTTGGTCGAGCAGGACAGGTGCATGAGGCTATGGATGTTGTTTGGAAAATGCCTGAATGTGAGAGGGATGGTGCTGTTCTAGGGGCATTGCTTGGTGCATGCAGGTTGCATGGGAATGTTGAAATGGCAGATTATATTGGTCAGAAGCTTATCGAGCTACAGCCAAATAGCTCAGGTGGGTATGTACTCTTAGCCAATGTTTTTGCAGCTCGTGGAAATTGGGATGAATTTGCAGAAGTTAGGAAAAAGATGAAGGACCGGAATGTGAGGAAAGTACCGGGTTTTAGTCAAATAGAGGTAAAGGGAAAGTGTCATGCATTCTTTGCGGGAGACAAATCTCATCCTCAGGTTGAGGAAATTTACGAACTGCTACGAGAGAAGCTTCTCCCCATAATGCATGAGATGGGCTACTCGCAATGGAACCAATTTGTACCATCATGGTTTTAAGGTGATGCAAAAGACATTGTGATTAAGACATGTTAATATGCTGGAGGCATTGAAGCTCATTGAAAACATTCAAATATTCAGCTTCCAACTTTTTATTTGGTTTCTTGCATCAAGTGATTAAATCCAGACGGGTCACTCCCATTTTCTAGTCATCCATTGTTGTGAGGCGCATGCAACAAAAATTTCTATAACTTAATCAAGGGTCAGGTGACAAGTTTCCTTGCATCAAGTGATTAAATCCAAACGGGTCACTCCCATTTTCTAGTCATCCATTGTTGTGAGGCGCATGCAACAAAAATTTCTATAACTTAATCAAGGGTCAGGTGACAAGTTTTCAGCCATTCTGTTTCAATGTTGAAGCCTCAACTGCATATCCTTTTGACATAGTAGCATCAAAGGCAAAAGTTTAACCTTGGGATTCAAGGTAAGAAGTAAAGAAGCAGGTATGCTATTTCTAAGCATTTTTAAAGACCCTAAAATCATAGGAAACTCTTATTATTAAGGTCTTCATAATACAATTATCCAAGTATCATGTCAAGTTGAAAAATGGAAGTGGGCTTTGATAAATAGACTGTGCTGAAGTGTAACCAAACAATCATTATAGGGGCATTTAATCAACCAGATATTAAAAAAGATGTGGAAAAGTAGCCAAAGGGGGGAAATTGCCAATAGAAAAAGGATTAAGAGCCTTATAAGAGTTGTGTGACAATAACTCGTTTCCTCCTTTTCATTTGATGGACAAGGAAGACTTATAAGAACCTTTGCATACATCAGGGAAAAAGAAGTTATTTCCCAAAATTGCATACGTTTGTGTTAAGTCAGTTTTTCTAAAGGGGATAGGTTTTGAAGTTAATGATAGAATACCAATCTATTTCCATAATATTGAGAAGATTGGCAATTGATGATTAGACTTTCTCCTAAAATAAAAGAAGTTGGTGGGATTTGATGTTTTTTATCTAGCTTACACACCCTAATGAATAATGATTACTAGTTTTCTAGTTCTCATATATAAAATTTCTGTTGAAGGAAGCCAAATTAGTGGGACTGTTAATTTGAACTTTTAGCCTTCAGTAAGCAGCATATCTTTCTTGGGAATTCTTTTTCACAGTTACCTTCGTAATTGATAGGTATTATTATGTCAATAATACAAATTGACTAGTTTCATTTTAGGGATGTAAAGTCATCTCAAGAATAAAGCTTGGCTCTTTTTAAATGCACCATTATGAAAATGACTGCTCACTTTTTTCCCAGTTCAACCCCCCTAATCTGTATCAAAGCACAATGGGACAAATTTATTACATAGATAACCTTTCATCAAAAATAAATACAGGATATTATCATCCTCAGTGCAGTGTAGTTAACTCACATAGCATCTTTAAAGTTTCAACCTGGCAGAAGAAAAGATGCATGATGTATATATTTCTATTTAAAATCAATGAACAATTGGCTAATAACTCCAACAATTGGAGCTTGTAATAAGGTAAACTTTTGGAATTAGAAACTCCATTGGCTGGATTTAGGAGCAAGGTATCGACATTTGCTGCCACTTTTGGCCTTCATTTCAGAGAATTAGTTTGTGTTATGGTCTGTTTTGGGTCAGTCAATGATTTTGGTGATGCTAATGATTGAAGGTGATTCATGGAGTCTTTTCAGATTGTTGATCATAATGGAAAATTATCGCGGAGAGTTGTTTCTTGACATAAAGATATTAAGATGATGTTGATTCAGTTTGAATTAGTAATCTTAGGAGGTGTCAATGCTATCCATTCTTACTCCAAGCCTTAACCAGGGAAATCTCAATTTGGGGCTGTCACTTTCCTGTAATCCTGCTTGGATAACCAAGATAGATGCTTTCATGTACCTTTATTTCTACAATTTTGCATTTGATATATTAGAAGACTACAGGAAAGAGGGTTATGAATTTTCCTTACTGTAAAATGACACCCCTTTCTCCCCATTCACAGTCTATGCTTCCACATGGAAAATCTCAATGTTCTCTTTAGGAACTTCTAATTTCATGAAACTTTTTGTTAGGATAACCAAGATATGTGTATCATCTCTCTCAAGCCTCCCACTTTCACCCTTGGATTTCATTAGCCTCTCCGATATGACAATTTGTTATATCAGCATGTCAACTGCTTTGAATTTGATATTAGATATGCACCACTTGATTTCTCTTTCAAGGAAATGACAAACATCAGAGACACTTGTGCAGATAAATGCTCCAGCAGCCACCAGTAATATCCCCAGCTTCATGGAATCCATCTCAAAGAGGTGAATATTTCTTGTTTCCTTTCATTATCTCTGGTTTTTCCCCCTTTTGTAGTATATTTCCAATAAGGCAAGGACACTGACATGGGTGTTGGTGTTTCATAAGATGACTTTAGAACAATGAATTACAGCCCAGGTTGCGGTGCTCAAAACTGTGGCTGGAACACAATATGTTGACATGGTAAAGAAATGCTAAAGATTGTCTTCTTTTCAGGTGTTTGCCTGGGCATCATGGATTTTAAGAGGCCCAAGTTATCAGCTTCAAGGTCATATACTCTTGGATTGAAGGTTTACTTTCTTCTCTCTATCCTTTTGTTGTCAAATAGTTCTCTTCTTATTTGTGAATTAGTTTGAAGTGAATTGACAAATAGATGCACATGGCATGATTGAGATGTATTCAGTGGGCAGTTTCTACCATCTATTCTTGTTAAATTTGTGGTATATAAGTTCATATTGAAAACAAGGTCTTAATCTGTAGTGATAGTGGAGTTCAAAATTGATATTGTTTAATAGTAAAAGCTAAAGATTTTATTCATGTCTAGATCAGATCACTCATATTAGATGAAAAAAATGGGATGGAACGACAGATATTTGACAACTAGTTTTTAACATATAAGATTTCTATTTATTATGTCATGTAGCATTGAATTAATTCTCAGAGTCCAATCCCCTCATCTGATTAAGTTCCATTCCCTTATACTCTTTTGATATTTCTATCTGCCACATAGATAAGCTGATGATTTTTGTTTGAACTGGAAAAAAGGGATTGAAGTTTTTCTCTGTGTGACATATAAGTGCCTATTGCTGTGAATTGTTGTTAATTTGGAGGTTGTGCATTTTTGTTTATTACTATGTCCACTTATGATTACCAGAGTCAATTGAGGTTACTTGAAACAAAACTTGTATTCATCTTATCTTCTATTAGTTTGTCCTTCAATTTGATCTTTGTTCTCCAAGCTATCACATGGACAGTTGCTCTGGAGGCTTATACTACAGATTTATTTTAAATGCAGTTTCAGCAGGGACAGATTCTGACTGGTCAACCAAAAATATCAGGGACCTTCCTTTGTGTCAGCCAGAAGCCCCAAGAAGATGCAACATTCAAGAAACAGATAGCATATCCTCAAAATGTGGATCTTCCACCCATACTGCCTAAAAAAAAGAAAAAACCCTATCCCATTCCTCTGAAGAAGATCCGGCAAGCTGCAAGGGACGACAAAAAACTTGCACAAAAGGGAATAGAGAAGCCCCTTGAACCTCCAAAAAATGGATTAATTGTGCCTGATCTTGTTCCTGTTGCATATGAAGTACTGGATGCCTGGAAAGTTTTGATTAAAGGCCTTGCCCAGCTGTTACATGTTATTCCTGTGCATGGTTGCAGGTAACATGGATTTACTTCTCACTACTTGTAATGCTGTTGAAACAATGTCCTGTCCAGTTTTGCATCAAATTATTGCCAAATTAGATCTTTATCTTGCAAACTAAGGTGTTCTATTTCTTCTGCAGTGAGTGTTCAGAAATTCATGTAGCACAAAGTGGTCACCACATTCAGGACTGCACTGGACCGAGCAGTGTGAAGCGTCGAGGCTTACACTCATGGGTCAAGGGTTCCATCAATGATGTACTTATCCCTATTGAATCTTACCATCTGTACGACCCTTTTGGTCGGCGCATCAAGCATGAGACTCGGTTCAGCTATGATAGGATTCCAGCAGTTGTGGAACTATGTGTCCAAGCTGGAGTTGATTTACCAGAATACCCTTCTCGTCGAAGAACCATACCCATTCGAATGATTGGCAAGAAAGTAATAGACCGGGGTGGATTTGTTGAGGAGCCTGAACCATTCCACTCTAGTGATTCATCTTCCTTACTCATGGATATCGATACACATGGAGCTTTCGGGAGATTTCCACCACCTCCATTGTCAGACATACCTAGGATTGCACAGGAGACCATTGATGCATATGAGGTTGTTAGATGGGGTGTGAGGAAATTGATGAGGAAATACACAGTGAAGGCTTGCGGGTATTGCTCAGAGGTTCATGTGGGGCCATGGGGTCACAATGCTAAGCTTTGTGGGGAATTCAAGCACCAGTGGAGGGATGGGAAGCATGGTTGGCAGGATGCCACAGTGGAGGAGGTGATCCCTCCAAATTATGTATATCATTTGCGGGATCCTAAAGGGCCTCCCTTAAGGAGTGGGCTCAAGAGGTTCTATGGTAAGGCTCCAGCTGTGGTAGAGGTGTGCATGCAGGCTGGTGCACAAGTTCCTGATAAATACAAGCCCATGATGAGGCTTGATATTGTAATCCCTGATACTGAGGAGTCACGCTTAGTTGCATAATGGGAAGATGATAAATGGCAATATTCATGTGCAGTATCATAAGAGGTATGTGCATATGTTGGCCAATTTCTTAATGAAATTTTACTAGATGGGAAAGGCATTTAGAATTGAATACAAAATGGTGTCAGAAAACCACTGCATATCCTGAGGCTCTCAATAATGCTTGAATCACCATCTCTTCTTTAAGAACGGGGTCTCAGATTGCTGATGTCTGGTATTTTATATTGTGATACACAAGATGGGGATGGTGGGTTGGCATTCTTTAGAATGCAGCATTCTCCTTTTGTTCCTTGGGAGGAAGATACAGACCCAAATCCGCCAAGTTGGATATTCTGGAAAATGTCATTTTAGATTTTTAATTTTACTTTGAAAGTGATTATGGCTTTAATCCATTGATTGACTAAATTCAATCCTAAACTCCATGCAGGAATGCTGTTTTTTCCCTCCCACCGGTCTCAAGGAAAGGCCCAAGATGGCCTCAACCTACCCATGAAGGCGGAAGTATTTCAGTTAGTTGGCATTGTCTAAATTCTTGAGACTATTATATATCATATGTGTAAATCAATGAAAATAGAAACCTTTCTGACCGAAAAGGTCCGGTGGACAGGGCTAGCATGCCAAATAAATAAAAAGAAAAATAATCTTTTCAGGAAGTAATGTTCTGAGCCTGATGAATTGGCTGTCTTCTCACTCTTGTATAGTCTCTGTCGTTGTTAGGTTTGATAAACCGGTTGAATATTTTGTTGCAGGGAAGTGCTAAAATGCTTCTGTTTGACGATGGATCAGCCGATATGGCTTGTTGCATGATTTTGTTTAGGTTATATTTGATTCTTAGAAAGTACTAAAAAAATAAAAAGCATATTTAATAATTCTTAAAAAAATATTTACCAAACATACTTTCACCCTTTTCAAAGATACAAGTATTTTTATGAATCATTTAGAGTTTGTTAGGGAGTAATTCTACAAAGTATTTTTAATATTTGAATGATAAAAATTTTCAAGTATTATAAATATTAAAGTGTTTCCTAAAATATATATATATAATTAGATGAAATCTCAAAATAAATATTTAATCCTTAAATTTTTTTTTTTTGCTATTTACTTGAGTTATACATCTCTCTTATTTTAACAATTTTTCAGTTAATAAATCCCTTTCAACAATCCTTCCAACCGCTATGGGTAAATTTCTATAAAATAATAATAATTAAAAATATTTATAAAAAATATTAAATTAAGAAATTAGTTATATATACAAAGGAAATAAAAGAGAGAAAGGATGAGATGAGACACGTTTAATTTAGGTGTCGAAAGTTCTCATTAATAAATAAATTTTAATAATTTTTTAGGAGAATTATCCAAAAGGGTCCTCAAGGTTGTCAAACCATTCCATAATTTTAATTATACCTTTATTTGCCTTTTCTTCCTATTCCCATTTCACTTTGTTTTTCTTCTTTTCATTTTTTATGTATATACGGCAAGTTAAGACTACTTGTATAATAATAATAATAATAATAATAATAATAATATACTATTATTATTATTATTATTATTATATTGTTAATATTATTAGTTAGATCAAGATTTGGTCAACCTCATGTGTTTGATGATGATAAAAATATAATTGGATTTAATAGTCTATCTATTTTCACTTTTTTAAAAATTGTAAAAAGTTACTCATCCAATTCACTCCATTTGATTGATTAATTGGTTTGGTTAGCATAAACCTAACATTATTCATAACACTATTAATGTTATTAGCAAAACTAATGTTTTTTTGTTAATATATATTTATTGTTAAATTTATTATTTATATTATTAATATCATGTGGACCCCGCATTTCGCCTCAATGCGTTTCCCACTTGATGGCGAGCTCGATTTTTATTTTGAAAAATTGATTTTTATTGATTAAGAAAATGACTTGGAGTCGCCACTTATTTTTGTTTTATTTTTAAAGGGTAAACAAAATAAGAAAGAAAAACCCTAAGTGTGACTCCTTATTTTGGAAAAGGTGGTCTATGAAAAACCGGATCGGGTTCGGGGGTCAGGTTACTTATCGGGAAGGTACGGTAAAAGACCGTAGCACCCCTCTAAGTCCCTAAAGTCGGGTCTCTACTAATGAGATGAAGCTGACATGACAATCAATGAGAAAATCAATAAATACTCAAATCAATCATGCACAAATGAGAGTCAGAAAATGCATATAAACTAACCAGAGTGGGAATGAGTGTGTACTTGAGCAGCGAGCCACTATGCGCTATCAAGAGAGAGGGTTAGTGCAAAATAAAGAGCACAAACATAGCTCACATGTCACTAAATCGAGTACAAAATCATCAAAGGCACGCATGACACTTCATCTCAAAATTCATTTTTATTTTAAAGAAAATTTATTTGATGTTGGGCCCCCACCAAAGCCCGTTTATTTTGCATGAATCAATTCCATAAATTCCATCACTTGGAATTACGGAATTTAATTCTTACTTATTTAAAAAACATTTTAAAAACAAAGAAAATGCAAAAGTGGCTTACCGGAAGGAAAATGGCAACCAAATTTTATTGAAAATGAGTCTTGCGGTGATCCTGAAAATTCTAAGGATGAAAGATGAGAAAATTCAGATTATTTGAAAATTAGGTTTAGAGAAAGATATTTACAAAATGGGATTTGAGAAAATATTTTCAAAATCGAATAAAAAGAAATCCAATCAGAAAGGGGATGTGTAAAGCTAGAAAAACCGAGGATGGAAAGGTCATATAATGGTCTCAAGGGTGATGCTGTGCAAAGCTCATAATGAATGGATGTAGGTAAAAACAAAGTCAAGGTGTGGGAAGTGAGCAAAGTACTACTCTGATCATAAGAAGATGTGTCACAGTCTCGAACTCCCTAGGTCAAATCTCTGATCCTAAGCTAATAGGCTCAATATCCTCCATGATAGGTCAGGCCTCAAGACCACAATGTGCAAGTGAAAAGACACCTCGAGTAAAAAGTATAACACATCATATCACAAAACACAAAGATATGTCCATAAAGGAAAATGCATCCAATGGGATAATCCGATGAGTACATCATGTAAAAGAAAGACAACAAAGACAATGCTCAAGAATCGAGTTATAGTCTCTAAATGTCAAAAGTAAAACAAGACTAAACAAACAAAAAAAACAGTGACTGGTCCTGTCATCACATCTCTGGCCACAGAGGGAACAAAATCTGAGCGCCACCGTACCAAGGTAAGCCAATCATGAGTCAATCGCCCAAGTCAATAAGATCAGGGACTGCTGGTGAAGGGGCGTCTGCATGCATGGCATGAGCTGAGGTAGGAATAGGAAACATATCGGACTGAGGATCCCCAAACGTCCCAGAATCAACAATGTCCTGTATGGCATGTCGTAGAGCAGTGCAACGATCAGTGTGATGTCCTACTGACTGATGGTACATACAATATAAATCAAGTCGAAACTGTGGTGGCACAGGATCTGGAAGTGCCCTAGGAGCCAGAGGAGCCAAAAATCCCATGGCCTGCAACGTCTCAAAAACCTTGCTCAGGGGTGCGCCCAAATCTGAAAAGTGTCTCTGACATCGTCGACGAGGGTGAAGTCGCTCATGAGGAACTGTGATAACTGGAGGGCCCTGAAACTGGGGCGGAGGTTGTGCCAACGTAGCTAATGAAATGGATGAGGAATGCTGCTGGAGTACTAAATGCGGGCGAGGTCGTGGATGCGAGGCACCCAAAGTAACAGGTGTCGGTGAAGTCAAGTGTGGCAATGAAGGCATCGCTACTCCTGGAGCTCCTCTCGATGACGATGGATGCTCTGACAAAATAAGCTCAATCCTCTCAACCCTCCGTGTCAAATCTGCCATCATCTCATAAAGAGTAGTAAGAGTAATGGGTGCAATCTCGTCCGACATGGTGAACCTCAACTGAAGAAGTCTAATCTCAATGTGCTGTATCATAGCCATCAACCATCAATATCTACTCGGGGACCAGTCACGACACTAAAATTGTCCAAGACTCTAAAACAAACACATGCAAAAGACAAAACAAAGCAACACACAACACTACTCAAGATAACAACACATAAAATGCATGATACGAAACAATGATAATAATAAAAAGAAAACATAAACACATACCCAAGAAAACAACAATATCACTAAGTGAAATGAGAGTACATCATGTGAAAAATAAGACAATAAGGTCTACTCTCGAAACACAGGGTACGAACTCGAATCACTAACTAAAAAACAAGACTCAAATATAAAATAAAAGAGAACAAAGACTCAAACGACCAACTAACAAGGTAGTCCCAAAATACACCAACAAGATCTGCAATATCAAGGTGCCTGGTGAATATCAGTGCCCTGGGTGTCCAAAACGTGATGGTATAAGCCCGAAGGATGAGGAACTGCATGTTTGGAATAGGCTGGAAAGGAATCCGCAGTCATATCTGGACCAAGATCAGTATCTGTGGTCGATACGGGAAAGCTAACCGCACCACTGTCAATAAGATTCTGTATGGTATGACGTAGAGAAGCACAATAATCAGTACGGTGGCCTGCCATCTGGTGAAATGCACAAAATTCGTGAGCATGAAAACGTGGAGGTAAGGTACCCGGGGGTGGCCTGGGGGCCAATGGTGCTAAAAAACCAATAGCTCTGAGTCGCTCAAAAGCTCTATCCAAAGGCATCCCCAAATCAGAATAAGTCCTTTGATGCCGCCGATGGGGACGAGACTGCTCATGTCGTGGGATATTAGTCTGTGGACGCTGAAACTGAAATGAAGGTCGCACTGTGACAGTATGAGGATGCACAGAAGGATACTGCTGAATTGAATGAGGATGACGATGCTGTAAGGGTGGGAAACCACTCTTGGGTATCTGCAATGATCTCGCATAGGGATGATAACTAGGCCGTCGATGCTGAAAGTCCACAGAACATACGTCTCCATAGCTATCAGATGATCCACCAACTCTCTTCCCCTCAGTATCTGGGGAAGGAGTAATATCTGACCATAATCCTCTAGATATGCCATCCTCTACATCGAACAAAGCCTGAACCAATGATCTGAAATCCTGGAATGGGACTCCTGTCAGATGTCGAGCAAACCTAGGATGTAAACTCCTCAAAAACATGCTCATCTGATCTCTCTCGGTAGGTCGCTCAATCATTTCCGCGACCTTCTCCCTTCAACGGGAAATAAAAGAAGAAATAGGCTCATCTGGTCCCTGTCGAAGAAACTCAAGCTCTCTACGTGTAACGCTCGTATCGCCACTGAAGGAATACTGTCTCAGAAACTCCTGTGCTAAGTCCTCCCAAGTTCTCCGACGGGATGTCTCTAATGAAGCGTACCATATCTGCGTCATGCTGCTCAATGACAATGGGAACAAAGTGAGCAACTGTGCCTCATCTAGACCAAGGGCCCTCATAACTGTGCTATAAAGTCTAAGATGAATACGAGGACATCCAACACCCGTATATCTCTCCATATCAGGCATCCTGAAACCGACTGGAAAAGTGGCCACTGGCACATCGTCAAGGTCATCCCACAGAATCATCTCATCAGGATCTCTCATCTGTCCAATCCTCAGCTCGAGTCTGTCCATACGAGAACGAGGATCCCCAACAATGGTAACTGGTGTGACAATAGGTGGAACGACAACAGCCCGATCATGTGAAACACTAGGCAACGTATGTGTAGCTGGCATCTGAACAGGTATAACAGGTGGTGTCACTATATCAGATGGTGTGTCCTCAAGCACTACATGCCTACTCTGCTGAGTATCCATCCTTTAACTCAAACTGACCAATGCCTCCTGAATCGAAACCACAGAAACGATAAGCTAACCAATCGGAATTGACTGTGAATCCGTCTATAGCATCTCAGCAATACGAATCAACCTCTCTCTCACTCAACCCAGGGCACTGAACCAAGACTGGGACTACAAATAGACCCCTACAAAAGAACCCAAACAAAACGACTCAAACACGACTCATGCAACGACACGGGGTGAAACGAACAATGACCAATGCATGATACACTACAACCCAATACATGACAGGGTGTGACACACAATCATATGGTGACAATAAAAAATCTGGATGTACGATAGAAACTCTAGTCACATGAGTGTCCAGTGTGAGACAACTACAAAAATGACTAAAGAATTTCTATCGATGATCCAAAAAAAATGATCCGAGGTGTGAAGAAAATGAATGGGGTGTGAAGAATACTATCACGAGATCGATACTCAATATAGACCAAAATATCCTTGATTCAACCTTCAACTCGAGCTCCATAAGAAAAAAAAAATGATAAGGTGATCAAGGCGAATCTCTCGAAAAATGTGTGAATATGAAAATGTGCCTTTCACCTTTCTGTAATGAAAATATGAGCATCGAGTTGAAAATCGAACCAAGGATCAAACAAAGAATGAGGTACTGAGCCCGTGATAGGTGTAAAGCGTAAAAAGATGATCAATGAACATATCCCAAAATATCGAGTGAGTGACAACAAAGTGAAGAGGTGTGTCGAGCCAAGAAATGAGAACGAAAAGCCCTAGGGAGAAAACATGCTAAACTCCTCGAGTAAAAAAACATAAACTAAGGTGACAAGACGAAAGGTGATCCAACCGATACTCAAACAAATAACGATCTCCGAGCACTCTCAACTGGAGACTAAAAAGAGGGAATACTGGATCCGAACTGTAACCACAGAGGCTCTGGAAGCCCTCAGATGCACCCACGTGTAGGGAAGGAGTCCTAATCGAAGGATCTACGGCTTAACCTACAAGGTTAAGGTGGCTCTAAATGGATATGGGTGGATTTTAAAGATCCCTAGCAGAAGCGATCATACCCTCCGGCGGTACACAACCCTCTGCACGCCTCTAAAGAGACGGGGCGCTTCCATGCAAGGTGGTCATCACCTCCACACATGCACTACCTCGACATCCCAGGGGGTTTCCTATGGTGAAACCTCTCAAACTCTCAAAGCTCAATGGTCAACTAAAGTGCATAGTGAGCGGTGTGGGTGCATCCGAAAACCCTAAGAAGCTAAAACGAGAAATGAAACACACTGGTCGCACAAATATCCATGAAACCTAGCTCAGGGCTATACAAGTCTTCAATGATTGGACTCCAATCGACATCAAAGTGTCGCTCTCCTCCAGAATGCTCCCGTGCATCAATATAGCCCGTCGCTAGACCCTGCTCCTAATCTCCGGCTCGGTCAAAGAGCAAGCACACAGAAGGTCTCACACTTGCAATAGTGAGAACCGAGATGAAAGGAATGACCGACACCAAGAGAGTTGGAAGTAGGGGGATAGAAGTGAGACCCACATAGACAAGCAACATGCAATCATACAGAGGGAGGGCAGTCATGCATCATACAGTCAAGCAGAGTACAGGATATATCACTCATGTCCACACAAAAAGCTACAACTATCAGGATGAATAGCGATATGAACATCATGCTCAAAAGACGATCAAGATAATATGCAAGCCAAAGAAACAACACAGCAAGCTGAGTGATGTACAGTGGTGAGTGTATGCATGTGAAGTGATCAGAATAATCATGGCAAAATCAGGATCAATGCGCTAAGCAATACGAAATGATCAATCAATATAATCAGCATGTCAAAATCTCAAATGAATATATCAATGAAGCACAGAGAAAATAGCTATCTCGGAATCCTCTATCAATACGAATCAATCATCATAATCAGCATGTCAAATATCTCAAACAAATATATCAATGAAGCACAAAGAAAATCACTGTGTCAGAATCTCCAATCAAGATAATCAACCAATACAATCAATCATGTCAATGTCCCAAGTGAAAACTCGGGAACCCTCAATGTGCAATCAAGAAGTGAGTATCCACTAATCGACTCATCAAAAGCCACATTTGCTTCATCCTAAGTTCAAGCTTCACCCTCTAATGATCCACAGTGGAGTCGCCATTTTGTGGACCCCGCATTTCGCCTCAATGCGTTTCCCACTCGATTGCGAGCTCGATTTTTATTTTGAAAAATTGATTTTTATTGATTAAGAAAATGACTTGGAGTCGCCACTTATTTTTGTTTTATTTTTAAAGGATAAAAAAAATAAGAAAGAAAAACCCTAAGTGTGACTCCTTATTTTGGAAAAGGTGGTCTATGAAAAACCGGATCGGGTTCGGGGGTCAGGTTACTTATCGGGAAGGTACGGTAAAAGACCGTAGCACCCCTCTAAGTCCCTAAAGTCGGGTCTCTACTAATGAGATGAAGCTGACATGACAATCAATGAGAAAATCAACAAATACTCAAATCAATCATGCACAAATGAGAGTCAGAAAATGCATATAAACTAACCAGAGTGGGAATGAGTGTGTACCTGAGCAGCGAGCCACTATGCGCTATCAAGAGAGAGGGTTAGTGCAAAATAAAGAGCACAAACATAGCTCACATGTCACTAAATCGAGTACAAAATCATCAAAGGCACGCATGACACTTCATCTCAAAATTCATTTTTATTTTAAAGAAAATTTATTTGATGTTGGGCCCCCACCAAAGCCCGTTTATTTTGCATGAATCAATTCCATAAATTCCATCACTTGGAATTATGGAATTTAATTCTTACTTATTTAAAAAACATTTTAAAAACAAAGAAAATGCAAAAGTGACTTACCAAAAGGAAAATGGCAACCAAATTTTATTGAAAATGAGTCTTGCGGTGATCCTGAAAATTCTAAGGATGAAAGATGAGAAAATTGAGATTATTTGAAAATCAGGTTTAGAGAAAGATATTTACAAAATGGGATTTGAGAAAATATTTTCAAAATCGAATAAAAAGATATCCAAGAATGTCACATGGCCCAAAGGTGGCCCATACTAAAGATGGCCAATGCATAGCCTGGTAGGAATAGGGTCCAGTTGACTTGTGCATGCTGGGGCTGTTGATAGACACTGCCTGTAGGTCCCACTATTTCAACAATACCGGCCATTGTCTGAGATTGATGCAGAAGTGGATGAATAGTTGCTGTCACTACTCATGCAGGATGATGGATACCCAAAACAGTAGTAACATCGAGCTTCTCTGTGGTCACGGGTTGTAATTTCACCTTGCTCATGCTTCTTTCCCATCTCTTGGCAACCTCGGCTTTCTTGAAAATCTGGCATGTGTCTTTCAGCAGTTACATGAGCATCGATGCACTGAATGAACTTCCAAGCTGCCTCTGCTGGTTCAAGCACAGTAAAGGGAGCATCCCAAGGATGATGGATTCACTCAGTGACCCACCTGTAAGTAACAATTCTAAGGGCGTTTCACGACCCTGTGCAGGCAATATTTGGCTCCATATATCAACCTTTATCCCATCCGCGACATGATCACTTCTCCTTTCCACAGCATCTCTGCATGAAGCCCAGGATTTTTACCATCCTTGTCATCTACTGCCACTTGGAACTTTGACCTCTGATTTTGAGCCTTGGTTATCGGTTCTGTTTCTTTATCAACCCCAACTTCAGAATCAGGTCCAGAGATTTCACAATTCTCTTCGCGTGATTGCATGGCTACATAATCTCTGAGAAGCAGAGATCTAAAGAGTGCATCAGCGGATTATAAGGTCCGAGGGATTCAATGGCGACGAAAGGGATAGATTCTCAGAGGTAATGATTGCGTCTGCCATAGTGAACCTTCATTGCATAGCATTGAATTAGAGAGGAAATATTCATGGCTGCAAGGATGAGTTATCAACGTGCTTCCCCTTTAGTGGTGGGGTTCAGTGAGGATGTTTTAATATCCACTACGCCTTGGGAATTCTGGCAGACTCACTTACAGGAACAACATCATGAAAGGTACCCTTGATTATTTTAGTATCCTCAAAGACGAGAGCATAATCACCACTTTCTGTTCACTTTTGTAGCTGATGGAGAACTTTGGACACCACGCATTCATGCATAGGTAGCTTGACGAGTTCTTCCCACTGCACTAGCAAAGAAAGCAAAGCTCCATGGCCAAAGACAAAATCACTACATCTGGGGGGAAATCACTAGCAATATATCTTAGGGTCCACACGGCCTGCTCGCAAACATCATCGCTTGGAGAACCAGGAAGTTTCGCAAACATCGGAACGGCCCCATGATCGATTGCCATTTTGAAATGCATAATAGAAAGAAGAATGCCCTGCTCGCATCTCGCTCCAAGCAGTCTAACACAAACTAACCCCTTCCACTGAGGGTTCTTTGCCTCAAGTCACCTTCTTCATCCTTACACCCACATGGCGTACACGTGATTTTCCTCAACCCTGTTCATACTCTCTTCTTTTCTTTAGTAAGCTTCTTCTTCAAACTTTCAGAGTCTAGCTTGAGGGCTGTCTGAGAATTCCACGGGCAATCTTCTTCAACCACTCCTTCTGGCCATGGAGTACCACCTTAACTCTCAGCAAGATCACTCTCTCTCATCTCCAAACCTTCCAGCTAAGAATCTCTCACTTCCTCAATGGAAAAATGGCTCCCTTTTAGCAATGGATCCCCCCCCTCTCTTCTAAAAATATCTCTAACGGCAGCCCAGACCACCTCTGAAAGGCACACCCCCCTCTAACTCTCTCACCAGTAGCCTAGAAATCACCTCTCAGCAGCCTTCTCTCTCTGGTTTTCTCTCTGAGCTCCTCTCAATCTCTAGCTAAGCAATGCCCTCAAAAATATCTCTCTCCCCCTGCCTCTAAAATCTCTCAGACCAGCATGAAAAGCCTCTCCACTTGCAAGAGACGCTCCCCTTTTCTGCCAAAAAACAGCCACCAAAAGCACCACCTCCTCTAAGCTCCCTGGTTCTCCTCTCTTTCTGTACTCACTAAAGAGTGAGACTGATGCTTCTCTATGAGAATACTGGATGTCCTTATGGGCGCCCTGGATGGCAGTGTCCTCTTTGTCAATGATCGAAACTCCTCTGCCACTTCTTTCTGCTCACGAGCCGAGGAAGTCATCTTCTCAAACAATTCGATAAAACGGCTTCGATCTGCAACCATTATCTGATCCTCATTGCCGCACTGATCTGGGTCTGTTGGATAGGCACGAAATAGGGTAGAAAGTAGAGAAAGAAACGGGTGTGACGGGTGTAAGAAAAGATGAGATATGGGTTTGAAAATATGCATGGGGGTACGGGTATGAAGGGTGATGAATGGAGTCGTGAGGAGGGGTGTGAGAAGAGTGAAGTATGGCTAAGCATAGGCATTCATGCATGTGGAAATAATGGGGATAAGTTGATGGATTAGGTGGTGGCAGGTTTGATGGGTGGTAATGTAAGGAATGGATGATGAATGGTGGGTATGGGAGTATGATGGATTACCATAGATGCATGCATGATAATCACGTACACATGGAACTCAAGGGCAGGTAAGAAACCTGGATTTCAATGGAGGCTTTGGAGGGAATTTAGAGCGGCCATGCAAATTGCAATCATTCCGTGTGGGCCCGGAATGCAATGGTTGAGTATTGGATATGGCATTTGAACTGTATTTCACCTCTGGAAATGCTCCTGTGATGAATCAACAATTGATGCTAAAGCTATCGAAGTTCCCCTCTTGAACCATTCGCTTCCCATTCTGTATGAGTACAAGCAGTTTGCTCAAATTCCAATTAAGTATGGTTAGCCAAGGAGATGCTCAGTTACCAAGCAGCCCGGTATCAACTTCTTTGCATTCCCTTATAAACTTTCTTCTTTGAATAAGCCAGTTAACGCTTTCTAAGAAGGCTTGAAGATTAGTGTCATCATTTACATGGAACTTGAGAGCAAAAGCAAAGCTCTCAGCCTGCCCCAGATTCAGAGAGATGGTGACTCAACTGATTCCAATATCACCCAGAAGAAGATTCCCGTCATTCGCAATGATAAGATCTTAGCTGCAATGACAATATAGAATAGGACTCTTGAGAGGTTTAAAGACTGTCAGCTTAAGATACTCAGATCAACCCGGACCCCAGCCAAAGAAGAAGCCAAGTTAGAGATTTGGAAGTCTCTTAGAAGATAGCAAGACATTAAGAACAGGAGTAGGAAGGTCATGGAGGCTATATACCCTATGCTCCAGGCATTTATCAATTCCATCTCTACCAAAGTCATCTCAGAAACCTTCGTTGTCTTGAATAACTAGCAGTTCTCTGATTCGAGTCAACTTTATCCATAACCTCGTCTTTAACCTGAGTCATTCACAGCAGGTTCATGGACACTGCCCACGTTCAATGACCCAATACTCCTACTGCAATATTCGATGGCCTTTGGGTTCAAAATAGTCAACGTGTCAGACAGTCCCATGCAAAAATTGACGGCCAAAGTAGTTAATGAAAATGCCGAGGACTTCATTTCAAATGATCTACCTTAACTTCATAATGCAGAAGTCGTTTCTTGCAAGGACCAATTGCCACCAATTGCCCATCAGTATCCCAGCCGAGGTGGTGTGCTATTACGTTGATGTGCTTGCACTAGTCGACATAAAACCCCCATAAAACAAACGTCTGAGTTCCCCTCTGAAATATTCAAGCTGAACGGTGCACCTTTTGATACCAGCAACTATGTCGCTCATGGGGGCTGCTTCATTGAGCCAGATAGAAATGAAGATGGCATACATGAAGGACGGTGCCCACCTGGGTAGAAATCATGCATATATGCCTCAATATCATGATAACAACTTCTCCATATTCATGTACATATCCAGATTCGTGAAAATTCAGCTTTGATACAGTGAGCATGAAACAGAGCTTTGAAATATCATATGGAGTGGGACGGTTATTGAATCTCATGCCGATCACAAAAAGGGTGATGCCTTTCAGCTGTGAATTCTTCAGGGAAGAAAAGTCAGATCTCTAAGGGATCCCTTGTTCCCTTTATGCTTCTGGAGATAGGCCATTGGAAGCTCCGAATACGTTTTCTGTCATGGCTGTAGGTGCTCCTTAGTTATCCTTGGTGTTTAGATTCAGAATAAATCCCTGAACACTATCTTTCAAACTGATGACCAAAAGAATGCCCTGTAATGAAATCACTTAAGAAGATGATCCATTGAACCCCTCTTCTACATACGACTTGATTATCAACAGATTCCAAATGATGTTTCTGAACTAACAGAGTCTTTCCGGAACTTCATGACTGAATCTCATCACCAAAACATAATCTATTCTTCACCATATTGGCTACCTTCACAGCTTTATTTCAGAACACATTGGCGTCACAGCATCTCAAAAATCACAAGTGGTCGAGTCAATCTCCAGAATGAATCAATGTGGGAAACAGGGCCCATCAACCATCTTACCATAATGTCAGGTTTAGCTATAACCAGCTTCTTCCAATCTCAAAACCTTGAAGGTATCTTCAGGAAGAAAGACAAGGGGGGGGGGGGGGGGGGGGCAAGAAAATAGCAAAGGGAAAAAGAATCATGAAGCCCTTAACAAACGTGTTGAACCCACTTCATTATTTTATCCATGGGTCCAACAATTAGTGGATTCAGGTGGAAAGCATTTACTAGAACAGAGCATAAAAAGCTTCAAACCCCTCAAATATTAAACCAATAATCGTCAAAACAATGCAACCCAACAAACAGAGATGAAATCATAGAGAATCAGACAAGAGAAATATGAAAGATGAGAGAATATACGGGAAAAACCACAAATGGCCATACCTGAAAATCTCTTCCTCAACTAGGTGTCCAGGACTATAGCTCACTGTTCCTTCTCTGGTCTATGCTCAGCTCGGCATCCCCTTCAAGAAGCTGCTCCAGAAATCTCCTCTGTTTCTCTCTGCTCCCTTTGTCAAACTGCAATAGTCTCATCAACCCTGCGGACCATGAACTGAAAGTTTCCTCTTCTTGCTATGTTCTTCCCTTCTCAAAAAAAATATCTTCAGCTCTCACCTCCCAGTAGCCAAAATCTCTCCCTCTCATAATATCTCTCCGGTAGCCTAAGCTCAAGGAATCCCCTCCAGAAAAAAAACTCTTACTCTCCCTCTAGCTCTCTGCTTCCTCTCCTCTGATTTTTCCTCCAGTAGCAAAAACTTGAATCTCAAGCAAGAAAATCGTCTCTGAATGTGAATCTCTCCCCTCTCCAGCCAAACTTAGGGAAGGAAACCACACTCCTCACAGCAGAAAAATGGCTATCACCCTCACTCTCAGTAAGAAAACTCCCCCCAAGAAAAAGCTCTCTCCCCCTAGAAAATCTCCTAACCCCCTCTGAAAAGCACTCCCTCCCCTCTCTTGCAGCTGGCAGCTCTAGATATCCTCAACGGCCAGACGACACCCCCCTTGCAGCTGCCTGCCAGCCTCTGAAAATATCCTTTCACAGCCCAACAGAAAACACCCTCCTCCAAAACGGTCTGCAGCTTTTTGCATATTCTCTAGACACGTGTCGCACACCCATTGGCCATTAAGAACACCACTCTGGTGCCCTAACAGCCAACCAGAGATTGACACGTGGCCACCCTAGATGGCAACACTTGTCAAAAATGGTTGCATAAAAGCAAGCCCCAAATGGGGGTCTACATATCATTATTCATATTTTTATTACTATAATGTCATTTACTATAAATCAATCCTAGAAGACATTTTTTTTTTGTTTTAATTAATAAGGCTTTAAATTTTATTATAAAAAGAATTCATATTAATAATTCACTAAGACCATGTTTGGTACGTAAGAATGAAGAGCAAGAATGAACAACTTATTCCCTTTTTCATTCACTCTCAAATAATTTAAGTGACAAAGGGAATTGAATTAGGAATGATTTCAATGAAAATGAAATCCCATTTATAAGATGCCACCAAGACATTTTGATTACTTAATATAAGTTCTTTTTAAAAATTATATCTATTTGAAGCCAAGTACCACACGGGGCATCATAGTTTAGAGTAATTGCACCATTGCGAGAGGTTAACTTTCACAATGGTATGTCATGCTCTATCTAATCTCCACTCTTTCATTGAAGACCCTAAGCTCTTTGTGTCATCTTTTGATCCATGTGGGCTAGTGTGGCCATGACCTCATTAATTGTCATGTAATTTCCGAAACCATCCTTTACCTTCATGATGTTTGCTTTGGATGTTTTTAGATTCGTAACAACTTTTTGTTTTGGCTTGATTCTTATTGCAATTTTGAATAAATATTAACATTAAAAATAAAACAAGATGATAAATTTAATAAATAACTAAATGAAAATAGAGATTAATATTCCTTGAAGCTATTCAATCCTAAACACTAAGGTGATGTTTGTTTTTTGGCTGAATAGAAAAAGCCAAAATATTTGGCTTTTTCTATTCAGTTAAAAGTGACCTGTTGACATCATTCAACATAACTAAATTGAACTTATTGATAACAAGTTCACTTTATTTATATTGGATGATGTTAATATATTACTTTTAACTTAATAGAAAAAGTCAAATATTTCGGTTTTTTTTATTCAGTCAAAAAACAAACACCACCTAAGCATCCTTGATGATGGAGTAAAATAGATGGCTTGATTTTCATTGCATTTTATTATAAATATTAATGATAAAAACAAATAAGATGAATTTTTTAACTCAATGAAAATAGAGATTAATATTTGAGGAAAGTATTCAACTTGAAACTAAGCATCCTTGATAATAAAGTTAGACTTTAAGTTTATCTTCCTACGTGTTTGTATCCTTATATTTTGCATAATAATTTTCTCATATTTATTTTATCATGAACAATAAAACGAGAAATCAAATATAATTAAAACTTTAGCATTCTCAAATTATATATATATATATATATATATATATATATATATAATTTTAATGTTTTTATGTAAATAATTTATTATCTTTAAATCTATTTTTTTCACCGTTTTCTTCCATTTTTCTTTTTTATTTTCTTTCTCTTGTATTTTTCCTAAAAATTTTTAGAAATAAAGCATTTAAACTCATTGCTTTAATATTTAAAATATTAACCTTAAAACCCATAACAATGTGTATCTCATATATTTCACACACTAAGCTTACAACATTCTAAGCCAATAGACTAGAACCATGGAGAAGACTTTGGAAATAGTGAATGTATTTTAATTGCACGTGCTTTGCACACTATAGATAGCATGAATGAGATAATTAAAATAACATAAATATTTTGCATTATGCAAATAACATATTTTATTACATTAGGTAACTCACATCTATTAAAGTGGATGTAGAGTATGTCTTGGTGGCCTTTGAAACTACAATAGTAGGAAAAACCACCTAGTATTTATGAGGTCTAGATGTGTTTTCAAATGTCATGTCTCTTGCACAAAAATAGTTTTAAAACATGCCTTAAATGCTCAAAATTATGATTAGTAAAACTAAAGGGCATTATTATTTCCATAATGACATATATGTTTTAGTCAAGTATTAAATTTAGATAAGTTTAGAGTTCTTACAACGTTACAAATATTTAGTTTAAGGGTTACAATGCTTTTGATGTTATCGCTAACAAACATCACATTGGTCATGTGTCATCTTATCTCCACTTTCTTCGTATATAAACTTGACTTCACATAAAAAACCACTCATTGTCATCTTATGGTCCATGTGGTACACCATGGCTATGAACTCTTTAATTATTGACCATTCTTTGTCTCCATGATGCCTACCTTGGATGTATTTTGGACTTCATGTTGAAGCTAATAATTCTTCTTTTTAGCTTCATTCTAATGTGGACCATTAAAACAAGAAGATTAATTTTCCAAGTTATTAAATAAAATTACTTATCCTTATTCTTCACTATTGACGGAAAGAGGTAACTTTCCCATTCCAAATAGAAAAAAAAAAAAGAAAAAAAGAAAAAAAAAAGGAGAAAGAGAACACCATATATACTATATATAGGTGCCCACTTTTTCTTGTTTATATCGTCCCATAAAAACTTATAGTAGAAGAACTTTTAGCTAAGAGCCTCCATAACAATATTTTTCTCCTCCCCATTTGTATCTCCTCCTTATTTGTAATTTCTCTATTTGATATTAGTGGAAGTAATCAATGTGCCTAAGAACGTAGGGGATTTCATCAAACCTTGTAATGCTGGTGTTTTCTTTCTTTTGTATTCCTTGCATTATATTTTGCATTGCAATTATTATTTTATATTAACATTTCTAGTTGTGTGATTTGGCTAGTTGTGTGTATACTTATAATTTAGGGAGCTCAAGTTGGGTTTTAAAAAGGACTATTTGTGACTTCAACAAGAGTGTACTATTCATTCTAACTTAACCATATTTCAATATTATATTATAAGTTCTTATGCTTAGGTACAACATTCACATTTTCAAATTAGTTGAAAAATTATCTATTTTCAAATTACTTAAAAATAAAGAAAAAATGATGCAAAATGAATTTGAAAAATCATATAAAATTAATGTTTTTAACTTCAAATCAATTTAAAAATAGAGAAAAATGATGTAAAATGAATTTGAAATATTATATAAAAATAATTTGTAACTTTAAATTTATTTTTTAATTTTATTTTACTTTTTCTTACATATTTTCCTCTTTCTTTTTCTCATATTTTCCCTCAAATTTTTAAGAACCAAACATAATATTAAAACTTTTTAAAACTCATTAAATAAATTTTTTAATGTTATAACCCTTTTTGCAACCATAGATACATGTTGTGAATATTAAAATTTTAATGTTATAACTCATTTTGTAACCATATATATTGTTGTGAACCCCACATTTTTCGCATGTGTTCCTACTCAATGGTAAAACTTGCTTTTTATTTGAAAATTTTTTTGGAGTCGCCACTTATTTTTGTTTGTTTTTAAAGGGAAAACAAAATGAGAAAGAAAAACCCTTAATTTAACTCCTAAAAAGGAAAAGTAGGTATATTGGGAAGGTATGATGATAAATCATAACACCCCTCTAAGCTCTTAAAAACGAGTCTCTACTAATTAAATTAAGGCATATATGATAATCGAATGATTAATCTATGTATACCGAATAATGAACAAAGGTTAGGATATAAAACAAAGCAAACCATGTGTGAGTATAAAGACTAAGTAAATAAACGAGACAAAGATGAGAGCGTACCTGAACTGTGAACTGATCGCCTCATGGAAATAGGGTTAGCGTACAATGATAAGTGTAAAACAACTCATGCAAGTCATAGAGTAAGACAAAGTCAATCAAGCGTAACAATCAATGTCTTATATGTTAGGCCCTACCAAGGCCCGATTTATTTTTGCACAAATGAATTCTATAAATTCCATTATTTTCGGAATTACATTATTCATGTTTATTAAAAATTGAGAAAAATAATAAAATTATTAAAAAAAAGAAGAATGCATGTTGAAAGGAAATTTGGCAACAAGTTTATTAAAAATAGATTTTAACTTTTAAAGTGTCTAAGGATGAATTTTTAAGGTTGGGATTTATTTTAATGGAAAATGGATTTTGAAAAATCAATTTAAAATATGTAAATTCACACAAAAACAAAGGAAACACACTAAGAGAAGGAAAATGTGGCCATGCATGAGTGGGTCCTAAGGGCTTATAAGGTGGCAAAAAGCATGGGATGGGGCTTTGGTTGTTAGGATATAGCCTTAAAAAGCATGACATGATGTAACAATATTTAGGATATATTACTCATTTAATGATATTCCATGTTTACTTTTATCTATCCTTATTTTATGCATTATAGTTTATGAGCATTCTAGTCTAGCATCTTTTGCATTACATGACTTAGTGCATTAAGAGTTGCACGGAAGATCCAAATCATGAGTTCCTTGCTAGTAAATGATTTGTTCACAACTAGTTCATGGACTTCGGCAATTCATTTGAGGTTGTAATGCACCACCTTCTAATTAGAGGGATGGTTGGTCTTGGCCATCGGGACGGGGTTCCCATGGTGAGTGCACTAGTGTATATGGTTACACATTAGACATGACATATGGTGAGACATGACATAAAGCTTTCAGGTAGTCATGACTTCACCAAGCTGCTATACTGTATAGTCTCTCAACCTCTTGAGAATATTGAGCTTATATAGAAGTTAACAATGGCTTTGACCTACAAGTGAGAACGTAAGTTGATCATATTCTTTATGGATTGAGTCACTATTGATGGAAGTTGGTAGCAATAGGTATTCTCAATAAAGGCACCATGATATCTCATGGACTTTGAGACAGTGTATCCCTTTGGATTATTCTAAGGATGTGTGATCATGAAATCTATCGGCTCACAATAATTCCTTGAATGGAATTTGACATATGCTCTTAATGAGCTAGAGTATGTCATTTGATCACATAATAAGGAGATTTGTACCTTTAGGATTGTAGAGGTAGTCTTGAAAAAGTTGATAGTTTTCACCTTATTAGACTACGGACAACCAATTCATAGGAAGATCGTATACAATGGATAGTAGGTCATGAACCTAAGCACTTGTGTCTCGTTTTGATATACATAAGATACTAGAGTTCAGTTGATTCTTTGTAGTGGGATGTTGAATCAACTTTAGAATTGGATTATGAGGAAACCAGTATCCCTATGGGTCCTAGTGGTTCTTGCTCTGAGCTCATATTCCTTAATGAGACATTTTGTAAGGGTTGGATGGGTTTTTAGTTCACTTTTGTGCATAAGGGCATTTTAGTAATTACGTAATGTTGCACAAGGATAAGTGAGTGACATATTTGGACTATGTTAATTGATTAATTATGGCAATATGTAGTTAATTAACCAATTAGCAACCTTTTTGGGTTAGATTAAGTGACCTTAGCCCATGGTGGGTTCAAGTCACTCAAACTTAGATGGAAGCCTATAAATACTCCTTTAGGGGTTAGGGTTTCCAAGTCTTGTCATTCTTGCCTTACAGTCTAAAGACAAATCCCTAACCTCCTCCCTTGAGATTTCCACCATCTTAATGCCTAGACATAAGAAAGATTCATCAAGCGGAAGATCTTGGGTGTATGAAAACCACACAAGATGCACACAGGCCATGTGCATGGGAATCACACAGGACATGCACGGGAATGGCATATGACATGCACAGGTCACATGCATGATAATTTCACGTGGGTAGCAACATAAGGAAAGATTCTCAATTTTTTCTAAGCATGGTCTTCACGGCAAGGAATTGATCTGGGAAAATCTAGATCTAGGTATGAACACTTTTTCTTTAGATTTTTTTTTATCCCAATATGGTTTTTGAAGCATGGTTTTCCGCTAAGTTAGATCTAAAGATCCCTAGGGATAGATTTACATGCACCCTATGTAATCTAGAGCATGGGAATGAAGTAAGATGAGGTTCCCAACAACTAGTATCTAAGACCTAGGTTAGGTTCTTACATGTTAGATCCATTCTAGGGTGTGATCTAGGGCATGTTAGATCACATGGAAGCACTCCAATAAGTCATAGAAAATCCATGGTGATGATTCCTCAACCTAGAAAAGGTGTGTATTCCAATGGAATGCCTACGCATTAGGCCTTACTTTGACTCAATTTCAAGATAGTCTCCCATGAGATTTGTTTAGCACACCACTTATGATTTTGAAGCTTAGGAAGTCATGAATATAACGTTTCAAACGGTTCAAAAATTGGAGTTGAAATGAAGAAGATATGGTCATTTGAAGTCAAAGGTGTTGTTCGGCATTCTTCCAACATTGCATGAGCGTTTGAGCGCCCTATCCAATGCCATAATCTGCATCAAGCATCCCAAGGCTCCATTTGATGCTCCATGTGGCTCCACTTGCCTTTTTGGGGTTTTGATATTTTTGGGTGTCTGTAATGCTACTAACCCAATTTTTAATTGCTTGATTGATTTAGTAGCATTGGATATTGGAAATCCAAATTCTTGGGTTACTAAATATGCATAGGATCTCTAAAGGGCATGGAAAATTATTTATTTATTTATTTCGTTGTATTTATTATATGTTTTTTTTGTTTAAATTGCATATATGGTCTAAAATAAGATATTTTGGTATTCTTAATTTAAAATAAATTTTCATGAATTTTTCTAAATTGGAAAACTTATTTAAATTAGATAGTGCATGGTTAGGAAATTTTAGTTTAGGTAAAAGATAAGTTGGAAAATGATTAAGAGATTTTCTTCATTTTAAAAATTAATTCTTAGACAATTTATTTTTATAAAATCTTCTCCAACCTTTGAGATCTCTAAGAATATTTTTGTTTATTTTCTTTTTAAGGAAGAGCTTTAATTTTTTCAAATCTTTATAAAATAATATTTTTCCTTTTTTGCACAAGATTCTAATCTAAAGAAAATAAGTTAATTTAGGAAATTTATGATAGATAATTTATAATTAAAAAAAGTTACCAAAACAAGATTAATAAAACAAAGTATTTTAGTATTCTTAATAAATTTTCATGAGAAGATATTTTCTAAAGTTATTTATTTAAACTGGTTGTTGCTAAGAAGATTGTTATTTCTTTAGAACTATTTGTTTATTAAACTTTAGGAGGTTTTCCTGTTCTTTCTTAGTGAGAGAGGGAAAATTATTCCTATAGTTGGTTATCCAGGCTCTCCCTCCAGAGAGAAGGAAGAAATTGTTTTGTTTGAATAGTTCAATGATAAGGAATAAGAGAGTAATTCTTTTAGCATAAGAGTCTTGGTTTAAAAGATAAATAATGGATTTGAAAAATCTCATGATAGAGAATTTATGATAAGAAGGGTTGCCAAAACATTTTTAGAAGTTTTAGTTATTTAATAGAGATATAAAATATTTTAAAAATACTTTCCAAAATAGATTGTTTAATTTATTTTAAGGAAATAAACACTTTGGGAGGTTTCATAGATAATATTTTATCCATTAAGGGATTACTAAGTGGTCGGGATTCTTTGTTGTCCAAAATACCAAGCTTAAATTACGACTTTTGTAATACTCAAGAATTGGCCTACGGAAGTTATCAAACTAGGTCTAAAAGATTGTTTGTTGCTAAATTCTTGAATTGGAAAAAATAAAAAATTTGATTTGAATAAAATCGAATTTTATTAAAATAAACCTTAAAAAAATTGCAAAAGAATGATTGATTTCTAATTCAAGTGATTCAAGATTGGGGGTTCCATGGTCCAACTTTGGGTATAGGGCCTGAGGCAAAACAAGGGTATCAATTTTAATTAGTCTTAGGGTATTTAGAATGTGGGGTCAAACGAGATCAACATGAGTTTCATAACTTAGGATTGAATCCATATCGTAACTTTCAATATTTTATTCCATTACTAAAATACTAAATAGATGAATGGGTATGAAAATTGGGTTTAGGTCTAGGAGTTAGGCCTTTACCACTTTGTGTAGATTTGTCTTAAGATGGATAACAATAGCAAAACCTCATATAACTAGGGATCAAGAATTACTAAGAACCCCTAGTATCAAGGAATAGGCTATTGTACCATCTCTTAATTCAAATTAACATTAAAGGATATTTCTATTTTCATCTATTATGTCTCAACCCTTCATTCATTCCATTTTTAGTTTGATTTTATCCCTTGTTTTCCCTTGGCTTCTAACACTAGGTTTCATGTTTTACATCCCAAAATGGCTTTTTAACATCTCGTGGTGGTGATTTCATTCACACAATCCATAAAAGAAGAATAACGTACCATTCTTGAATAAAAGAAATTATAAACAATTGATTAAAATAAAGAAAACAAACTGAGAATCTTCATTGTCTTTTTCCCTCCCTAAGAAAATCCAAGAACATCTTATAATTCCCGAACCTCTAAGAAAAGAACTCTAATGCCCTATTTATAGGCTAAAAGTTAAGTTGGCACATGTCAAGATCCTATAAAGCATGTAAAATCTTCTTTCCAAATCAAAGGCTCTTAATGAAAATATGTTGATTTTGCATGAGGATGATCCATTTCGCATGGTCATGTGAAATATAAATGGATTGGCAACATTCTAACATCATTTTGGCGTATTTGGTATGGTCGTGTGAAAATTCGCATGTTCATGCGAAACTGATTTCCAAGCTGTTGCAAAAACAATCTCTTTTGTCCATTTGGCACAATCACGCAAAAATTTTGCATGTTCATGCAAAATTGACACTCCTTTGATTTTTTTTTTTTTTTTTTTTTTTGTGCAGTTCTCTTCAATCATCCATATCTTCCTTATTTCAACTCTGATTTGACACTGTTTGAAATGTTGGATTCCTGACTTCTCAAGATTTGAAATGATATATAGAATGCCCAAAAATGACCTCAGGAAGTACTCCAAATATCACCTCAAATCATAGTATATGTTATTGCTAGAATTTGAGTTCAAATTGGAATGTATGAATTTCAAGCCATATCCCTCAACCTTCTTTCTTGTGTTAGCTTACTCTCCAATTTTTTTCCACAACCTTCATTTATTTCTCCCATGCTATGAATTCCTCCACTTTCATTTGTCAAAATTTTCATCATGCTTCACACTTTTGGAACTCATTCTAAGCATGTCTAGTCTCTTTTATACCATGATTGAAAATAACTTCTCCAATTTACATCATTTTCATCCTTTAAACCTAAGATTTAGCTCAAGACATATGTTAGATCCATGGCTAGGGTCTTAGCAACAATTCAACTTAAGTTGGATGAATTGAACCTTTAGATATGCATAATCCCTTTCCATATATACCATTTGTGATTCTAATCACTAAGGTTATTCTTTTAGTAGTATTTAATGGAGTAAATTATTATTAAAATTGGATTCCATATCTGAGAATATTTATTAAATTGGAAAGGTGTAAGTATAAGGAAAGAAAATTTATGAGGAATTTTGAATATGAGAACAAAAGTTCCTTCAAGGGGATGAGGTGTTCTTAGAGTTTCAAAATTTCATAAATTGGAAGTTTCCTTCTTACACTAGAGTTTCCAATTTGGAATATAAATATCTTTAAGAAATTTTCATTAGAAATAATTTATCATTAACGGTTATTACCAAAAAGGTTTTAGTAATTTGATGAAAATAAATTACTTTGAAAATATTTCCTATATATAAAATATTTATTAATAGGATTTGTGTAAGAGAAAAAGAATTCATTCTCCTATTACATTAGGTTTCCAATCAGGAAATAAATACTTTTGGAAATTCTTAAAGAGGATAATTTATTCATCAAGATAATTACTCACTCATTGATTAACCTGGTAACACCTTGGAAGTGTGTACCCAAACACCAACTTCCACCCCTAGGTGACACCCTTGCACGCTACTAGAATAATCAGTGACATCTTGTGATTCGAAGGCACCCATATTCCCTCACAGGTCCTCATAAGTGCAACTTTGATTCACGCCACAGTGTCTACTTTCATACCGTCACAACGTTAGGCTTCATAGGCTACTTGTATTGCCATCAAAAGAGATAACTCATCAACCATAGATCGTCAAAAGTGAACACCACCATGCTCGACCTTTTGCTTGTTTTGATGTCATTTTTCATGAGCTTAGAGTTCCAACGCAGCAACACGACCCATGCGACAACCCCATTGGGAAATAATCAAGGGGCTCAATCTACATGCCATGCATTTCAATGCCACTATGCTGACTGGTTTCATCCTGTCATGGACTCATAAAGGGAACGACTCCAACTCCTAATTAGTTTGTGTAGGAGTGGACAAGCTCCTCTTCATGGTAAAGCCCTTAACTAGTGACAAGCTCTCCAAACTTAACTAGGTTGACCTGCCTAAACTTTGAAGAAGCTTCCAACATCACTTACACGCATGGAAGAAAATATCGGTAATCACGGATATATCGGTACTTCGATTTTACGGATATATCGGAAATATCGGAGATATATCGGCGGATATTCTGGAAAAAAATATCAATAGACTTAAAATTGTTAAAAACTCATGGAAATGCAAGAAAAACCTCATAATAATATAATTAGAAGTATAATTGACATTTTAAAGTTGTTTTATTGAAAAATTTGATATATATATATGATATAATTTGCGATAATAGATGTAATTACATCATGTCGATCTATAAGAAATATTAATTTTGTAATTGTTCTCAGTCACATAAAATATTTCATTTAATTAAATATCAATAATTTGTACACATTAAATTCATTAAATAAACATATTTCATATTCAAAATATACTATTTCATGTTAATTAAATTAATTAAATAATTTAGCATGTTAATTAAATTAATTAAATAATTTAGCTAAGTTAACTAGTTTAATTTAATTCTAAATGTGAAAATAAATCACAAATAATCATCTAAAATAAACATATCAATTTATAATTAAATAATCAAATTAACCTAAGTTAATTCAATAAAAATATAAAAATTAATTACAATTGAATGTAAAAATAACATTAAATCATCCATATTACAAACATACTAATTAAACAATATAAAATAAATAATGATATATATATATAATTTTTTAATATTTAATTAATTATTAATGATATTAAAAACATTATGAAGAAAATTATATAATTTTTATATTTTTGGTAATTAATTAAAAGACTTTGCATTAATTATAAAATAATTATAATTAATTTGCTATTTAAAATATTCTTATATTTTCTTTATATAATGAATTTAAGTATATATATAGTTGTTGCATATTATGTATCAAAGGGCAACTTAGCCCAGGTGGTAAGCGGATGAACCCCAAACCTTTTGGTTTGGGGTTCAAATCCTCTCAGCAGCAAGAAAATGGAGCACTGTAGCGCGTTGACGGGCACTGTAGCGGGTCTGACCCGCGTTGACCACACGATATATCGCGAGAAATAGCCTATATATCGCCAAATCACCGATATATCGCGAGAAATCGGCGATTTCTCGCGAGAAATACCAAAATATCGTCGGACCGATATTTCTCCATGAAATATCGTGTCGAAACCCTTCGATACACGATATTTTCCTCCATGCTTACACGTCCTTTTCTTAGAGCAATTCACCTTCCATTATGCTCAAACCAACCAACATAATAGTCTTGATTTGCACTTTTACTACAGTCACAGACACTAAACAAATAGTTTGTGACATTACATAATAATTCATCTTGTGCCCATTTGAGAAACTGAGCTCCCACTTGACGTTAAATAAATTTCCGCAAAATAGTCACCAAGTGAATATCCAACTAATTTATTAATTACAAGATACTAGCCTCCAATTTTGGGGTAGGAAAGATGGCCATGCAGGAGTTCCAACTAACATGTAATCTATACTGCTAGATAATGCTGCTTGTAGAGTTGTCAATGTCATCTTTATTCTTAGATCAAACCTCACAAATGGGTATTCAATCAATTGTCTGGTCGATGGGTGTTTATTTTCATGTTGGTATCATAGGCTTGAGCAAAGTTTGAAATATCAGTAAACACGGATATATCGGTACTTGGATTTTACAGATATATAAAAAATATTGAAGAAATATCGGTGGATATTTTTTACACAAATATCGATGGGGAAAAAATTATTCAAAATTCATGGGAATGCTTGAAAAAACTCTAAAAAGTGATAAAATAAGTAAGAATATTCATGTTAAATTTATTTTGTAAGTGTAATGACATAGATATGGTCAATGAGAAAATGATCGCTAAGCAAAGATATATCAGTAGATTTGATACTTTGATTTTAAGGATAGAAAATATGAATTTTGGAAGTGTATATTTAGAAAGTTGGAATTGAGTTAAGAAATATTTGATTTTATTGAATGGGAACAATTTATGCATAAATATAATACATATGACATTGCAATAGTCTTTAGTACCAAAATAAAGATCAATGTGGTTCCATCACATTGTTAGATGAAAGGATCTCATCTTGTTGAAGACAATATTCATACCAGGTCATGGAGTTTCGATAGTATTGATTGTAAATACGAACATGTCATGCATAAATTTCTTGACTCCTACCCACAACCTATCCATAGATAGGAAATCCAGGGTTTTCCGATGTGCTCATTTGAAATCTTTGTTGCATCTTATATGGAAGGTAATATGACATTTGTGTAGAAAAAGGATAGTTATACCTTTCATACTCTTCATCAATGGAACCTGAATTATTTATAGGAGGCTAATCATAACTCATTACATAAGGGACATAAAATGTTGGTTTTATTTGACGAGTCACTGAATTGAGTCTCTATATTCATTAACTCAAAATTGGTCGAAAATGAGTCTTCATTGTATGGTGTTGTCTTCCTCTATATGTATTTCCAATGGCTCCAACACTTGGACTAGCTCTTCTAAAGTTGTGGTCTTCATCTTGAGTACAATGTGTGAAATCATTGTCACAAATAAATAAGGTCAATGGTTGTTCACTTTGTTATTGTTGTCTTAAATCCTTTCCATCATTTCCAGGGTCTCTACCATCATTAGTCCTCTCTCCGCTTGAACCATCATAACCAGAAGTAGAAGTATCAATAGTACTAGGTCTGTTACTATGTTCAACACTCGTGGAGTTGAAGGAGGATCGAAAAATGACTGTCAACTGAGAAACTCCTCATATAAATGAATCTTTCATGTCTTGGCTAAAACTATCAGTATGAACTTCTTCAAATAACACCCGTTCAACATCAACACCTATTTCTCGGACATGTGCGGTAATTCGTAGGTCAAGATTTCTATCTTCATCATCTAAATGAAGAGACCTAACCCATTGAAAAAAATTTATTATCTTCTTTTTCACCAATCTCGGCTGAACTGTCAAGTAAATCGAGGTAATCTTTCTTCGCAACTTGGTCATTCTCTATTTCCATATCACGGATCTTTAGTTTCATGTTATAATAAAAAATAATAATTGTTGGAGCCTCAGGTAAGCAAGCAATTTTTTTGCATTGTATGAATTAGGGAAAACGTGCTCCAATTTCTCTCACAAGTTGAAGATGATGTAATTTGCAATAAAACCTTGATGGTCAACCTTCTTAATGTAAGAGTGTGGTTTTCATACATGAACCACCATTTAGTTACAACCAAATAAATGATACCAATACTTATATTGGAAATCTACAATAATATGCTAATGAAATGTGTTTTTTATTCACAAATAATACTCACTGGGAACCATTTCTAACCTCAAAGCAATCGCTGCTCGATCACCAAATCCTCTTTTTACATCTCAGAATAGTATAAGTTACATATTACAGAATTGAAAGTCAAAAATTATGTAAATGAAATTCAATTATTTAATTTATATTATAACCCTAATAATCTACCTCATTTCCAAATTGACTGAGACTTTTCGCTGTAGGATCTCATTTCACAAAAACATCATGAACAACTTGAAGTAGATTAGGATCACTACCAACTCCACGTTTATATTGAAACCTTAGATTGAAAAAGAATGCTACAATAGTGAAGTAGAAATGTAGAATTAGAATGTTATGAACGAAACATATTAAATACCAATAACTTTTGAAGATAGATAATACTTAGTTAACTGTTGCATGAAGAGGATGTTTAAGATTTCTATCCCAATGATTTGTGATTATTTCTAACATCTATTCTCTAGCATTAAGTTGAATGAGGTTCTTTTTCATCACTCAAATCAATTTGTACACTTATGGCATTGTAGAAACAACTTCTGAATTGACAATGAGAAGATCTGTGTATAACGTCTCATAGATTGACACTAGCTTTGCCATTGTCTCCTAGTACGCATGGTCAAACATTAGTTTTTCAACCTCTTGGCTTATTAGTATGTGACTTAACTTGTGGTGTGCCCATTCATCACTAATAAACACTTTCTTCAAGTCCACCATTTTTTTCAAAAGACTATTGAAGGCAATATGATTGGTTGCAAATCTTGTTGCTTCAAGGCAAACTGTCTCCACAACACACCTTCTGCATCTGCAAAGGCAACCAACTATGGTTGTAGATGAAGTTGGTTATTTTTCAAGCCTTTGTAATCACATCTGCAACATTGGGCTTTTTACCAGTGTCTTCGAACATTAAATCGATGTAATGTATTGCATACTTAGTCCAATATAAATTGTATTTCTTCATTAACAGCTTCAGGGCAAACTATGTCTCCACCACACACCTTTTGCATCTACGCAAGCAACCAACTATGGTTGTAAATGAAGTTAGTTATCTTTCGAGCCTTTATAATCACATCTGCAACACTGAGTCTTTTATCGATGTCTTTAAACATTAAGTCGATGTAATGTGTTGCACATATAGTCCAATACAATTTGTATTTCTTTATTAACAGCTTTCCCACCTTCACGAATGCCAACCTATTATCCATAACTATTTGTACCATATTTTCTTAGTCAACTTCCTTGATCACATTCTTTAACAAACCATATATGTATTTGTTGTCTTTTATACTATTTGATGCATCAACAGATTTAAGGAAGATTGTGCTACCTTTTGAATATACTATGAAATTAATTATACTTAATTTGGTGAGCCCAGTCCATCCATCACACATAATCATGCATCCATAAGTCTTTCACTTTTTTATTTAAATATTGACATAAACTTCCATGTTTTTGTACTCCATATCCAAGTACTTGTGTTTGATTTCATAAGGAGATAGTGATTCTATACCCATACCTACCATCCATATATAATTAAAGCATATAAGAATATTTTTAGCAATCATACTTTATAAATAATAATGATATTGTTGAAATAAATGAAAATTTTAAAGTTATTGTAATTACCTGCTTGTTGTACACCAACAATCATGTTCTTAAAGTGGTGAAAGTCTGCTTTATTGGGTGCAACACTCTCATATATGAAGAACTTACTGATCAATCATCTCATGGTTTCCCTGATGACACCACATTTGAAGAGATTTTTTAACATTTTTTTGTCTTGCTATTGAAGATTTGTACAATGAGGGTGCAATAGGTGGTGATGGATCCAACTGTTGAATACTTTGTGATCTTTGCATGTGCCTTGTTGGATTAGTTGGTCATGAAGACTCACTTATTGCAATTATTAAAATTAAACATATATGTTAATTTAGTGTTATTGATAAAGTTGATAAGGAATGGTAATAATTCAAATTGATAAGAATCATTACTAATAAAAATTGAAATTAAAATTGAATTATGCATATAAGTGATGTGATATCAAATAGACAAACATTATAATTAAATTTTCATATGAATTAAATATTAAAAATTAAAACTAAATATGCATATATTTCAAATTAATTTCAATATGAAATTTAATGTTAACATGACAAATTTTTAAATTAGGTAATATCAATTAAACTATAATTAACAAATAAAATTGAACTATGCATAATAAAAATAAATTTTATGAAAAGTAAAACATACCTTAATTAGCCTTGATTTGGAGTTAATCTAACCTTTCACCACCAAATTCCTAAAATTTAAAAATTTTGATGGAGAAAAAAAAAAACCAAAATTTTAAGTATGAGATGGAATGGATCCACAATATTTATAGATTTTTTTTTTTGTCAAACTAGTCGTTGGATGGTCAAATAGCCATTGTAAATTAATTTTAATCGTTGAATTGAAATTTGGTTCAAATCTGGCCATTAAATCTTCATATAGCCATTGTAAATTAATTTTAGTTGCCGGAATGAAATTTGGTTTAAATCTGGCCATTAGATCTTCATATAATTGTTGGCAACATTTCCTAGCTGTTGGATCAAGTCAAATTTGATTTTCCATCATTGGATCACAAATTTGACAGTTGGATGCTTTTACAAAAACACGGGTGAAATCTAGGAAGTCGTTGGATCTTCAAAAATTCAAATCTAGTCGTTGGCTGTAGAAGGAGAAAGCCCTAAAAAATTGCCTAAATAATTGCAAATTTTTTCAAAAAAAACATTGATATATAGTCGAAAAATCAACAATTTTTTTGGCACCGACCTTGCCTGACGTGTGCGTTGCCTCATGCTCAATTTTTTCATCGATATTTTGTTGATATATCAACGATTTTTTTCAATTTTCTCTTGATTTTTCACCCGACTGATTATCGATAGCCGATTCATTTCGACCATCACCAATAGTCGATATTTCACCAATATTTCAAAGAAGAAAATCAAATTTTAAAATACTGGGCTTGGGTAAGAAGGAATATGGTTCTGGCTATGCGATGCTGTTCTAAAAGCTACCATGATGGATTAGGCACCTCTCTCCATGACCTCTAGTAATTTACCACTTTCTACCTCCAATGTCCATGCTACTCTTGAATGTCAATGCTCCTCCCGATCATTGTCAATAACTCAGTTTCCATGCATACAAAGCCCCCTAAACTGAACATTAATTCAATCGCAGTATGATAAAAAAAATCCTCGTGCATGGAACATACTCGATGCTCAAAGTAAAGGAATTAACCCAATGCCATCAACCACAGACCCATGAACAGTACTGAAGTTTTTAGTGTCTGATTGTTGCTCCTATGCACCGAAGTCCATCATAGCCCATTGGTCAACTGGTATGCCTTTCACGACCCATTTCTCAACCAAACTCTACTAGCATTACCCTTTTTCATGAGCATTTTTTACAAACAGGCTCAAATCAAGTTTATGTTTCAAACAAAACCTAGCAAACCATCTTGTGCTCATATGATATTTCTTCCAACATGTCCACAAAAAAAATCTGACATTTCTTCCTATCTTATGCCCATATGATATTTTCAGGCTTCAGATCTCCTTGAATCTTCTGTCACTTTCACAATATTATCACAACCATTGAAAACCATCTTTTGAATAGGATTAGGTTTAGAGATGGAGTCGTACACAATTTATTCAAAAGAATAGCAAAAAAAAAAAAAAAATGAAGTATAGACCAAATAGTAGGAGTATGCAAACAAACTTAGGCTCAACAAAAACACTCAATAAACAAAATAACATACAAAGATCAACAATAAACAATGTAGAACAGTGCGAAGATAGGAGAACTTGAAGTTTAGGTGATCATACCTGGACAATTCCCTTCAAGCATCTACTTGGCTTTAAGCTTTTGATTCTATAGTTTTCCCAAACTCAGTAAATTTTTCCTCTACTTCATTCCCTCTCTGCTCCGGCTTCTTTTTTCGGTTTTCTTCTCCCTTTTTTGCACCTCTCTAAAAATGCTTCACCAAACCCATATTCCCTTCCAGTTCCCCTTTAAGCTTTCCTTTGCAATAATTTGCCTATCTTCAAGCATTGTGCTCTCTTCCTTCATTAAGCAAAAACTCACAAGCTAGTTTTTCCTCCTTCCTCCTCTCTATCACTAACTCACACTCTCATAACTCTCTTCTTTTTCTCCCCCAGGCTTGCCCCGTGGTTCTCTTTCTATCTCAAGACACTCCTCTTTTACTCATCCGTAGTTGCTTCTCTCTCTAACATTTGCTAAGAGATAATATCATGTCTACTGCGTGTCACCTTTTCTTACAGCCCATAATCCTCTTTCCTCTAACCGTTAGCAGGAAATGTCCTCATATGGTGACAAAAATAGTCTCTAGAAGCCCGACAGGTGTCAAGAAATGAGTGTCTACATATGGCTTACAAATAAACCTATTCAATGACAAAAAGTGAGGGTCTAAAATTGTATATATATTTCACATTACTCCTAAGACAATTTGAGCAAATACACTAGGATCATGGCTACAACTTTTGATATAATGTATATTTTTTGCCCATTTTTTGCCCATTGCAAAAAGTTTAATTAATATAATATAGATATCAATTATTATTTCACAACATCACATTAATTACTAGTTAGTTACTGACTTAATTATAGTTCAGGAGACCAATAGGACATTCAACCAATATGAAAAACAAAGAACCAGTGTTGCACCACTATCTCATCACCTCAGTTTGAATATGAGAGTTCAAAAAACAGGGACATGAAAACATAAAACAAAAAAAAGATCCAAAGTAAAAGGCATATTATGATAATCAGAATGGCAAAGGCAAACTGTGCAAGGATAAAGTAGATGGAGAACTTGCGAGCCTTGTGTAAGACTAAAGGATCTTGGTGTATTAAAATGAGCAATTTGCCCAAAAAAAAAAAAATCTAAATGACACAAATTGGAATGCAAACCAGGACTAGAGAGATGATAAAGCCATAGGCATAGTTTCCTAACTTTTGATATTCTCTGGATAGGCTTATCCGCATAGAGTCTTTAATCCACCTGGTTCATTCTTTACTTGAGTGAGTAGTTCAACAAGTGACTTACAAGACAAAGGATCGACAAAAATACTTATAATAACATTGAAGCTAATGACATTAGCTAGCGCAGCAGCAATGGCAACGACAGAGAGAAAGCTGACCCTACTCCAACAGCGTTGTGTAGAACACTGACTTTGCCTTTGACACATATAGATTACTATCCAAGTAATTTATCATAATTCGTTAACTTATAGCTCCATTCCAAAACTTGCATTCTCAACCTTAAAAGTTTCATTCCCGGTTTTTGCAACTTAGTATATCGACATGTTGATATAGTGTTCCTAGTTGGTCTTGCAGGCCATGCATGACCATGCATTTTGTGTTCGTTGTACCTATTTCATTTTATTATATTTATTTATTTGTTTTTTGCGTCAATATTATTGTTATTTTTTTGGGATTTATTCTCTTTGTATTTTTGAACTGGTATTTTAAATTTTGAGACAGTAAAAATGAGCGGGAGAGTTGGTTGCAGTTAAGGCCTGTTTGGCTAGAAAATAAGGGACGGTTTTGAGGCTCATGATGTTTTCGTTAGGCTGAGAGAGTGAGGTCACATGAGTGACCATTGACTTGTTTTCTAGAGTCTTCCAAATGTGGTATAAAATCTGAGAAACTACCTATGTTAAGAAGTTAGCAGTCTTTAGCCATCCTGGATCTCCGTTGAGAGAAAAAATGGAGAAATAGAAAGAAAGAAAGAGAGAGAAAGAGAGATCTTATGGTTTTTCTTTGATTCTCTATTGAGAGAAAGTTGTGGAGAAAAGAGAGAGTGCTAGAGATTTTTTTTGGCTATTAAGAAAAAATCTAGGGAAAGTGAAAAGAAAAAAGAGAGCTAGGATTGAGAGAGGTCATTAAGAAGAACTTTTGAAAGGGATCAGAAAGCAAATAGAGTTTCTGACTGTTTGATTTGGAGCATCTCGTCTTTCAAGTTCCATTTTCTTTAATTATTTTGTATATTTGTGAATATCAAGATCGCAATTATCTGGTTTTGTGTTTTATTTGGTTTGAATCAAATTATTTTAGAATTTGTGGTTATATCTCGATTCTTTTGTTGTTGATTTGCGTTTCATTATCTCATAATTTTTGGAATAGATTTTTATTGCCTTTGCATCCTATACAATCTATGTATCCTTTTTTTTATTTTTTTTATAATAGCTTTAGAAATTTAGATCTAAGACTTTTTCTTTGTTTTCCTCTGTAGATGTTTAATACGTTTTGATTTAATCTAATTTGCTTCTGATACTTTGATTTAATCAAACACTTGAAACAACATCTTCTTAATTTACATTAATTTTGAGTTAACATTGTAAGATTTAAAGTATGAGTAATGATATTTTGAGTTCATTGATTTTGTTTTGATATGTCTTTATTGAGAATTTGATTGATGACATTCAACACATATTAATGGAGTGATGCTAATTAATCTATATTGAGAATGAAAATTGTCTTTTTTTATTCAAAGTTTGAAATCCTCTTGAATATTATGGGAATTGATTGAATTAGTTTTAGATTTCACCAATCATATAAAATTGAAGAGATTATTTAATGTGAATTATATATTCTAGAAATGATAGAACATCACATTTAGAATTCTTTTTTATAATATAAATCTTTCCTTTCAACAATTGTGTCTTGGTATGTTCATAATGACTAAATTTTATTTCTTTAAATGATTGAATGGTTGTTGTTTTGTTCCTTTGTTATTTTTTGTGATGAATTTTTAGTGATATTGAGAGACTTCTAGATTAATACAAAAAATAGTTGAATATATGAGGAAAAAAAATGAAAGAGTCCTTATTTTAATACATAAGGATGGATGCAGAAAAGGTTGAGGAAGGTTAGAATACCTAGATTTTATAGTTTAAACAAGAAAAAGGAAATAATCAAAATATTTTTAATTATTAATTGAACAGTTTTAATTAATTGTATTAGCAATTATGGTAAGCCTTGATTGGCATGGTAGGCAAATATTGTATTTGTAATTTGTACATATTCTCTTTTTTGTTTAGTTTTACCTTGTTTAGGAGTTTTCCTTGTTTAGGAGTCTTAATGTATCTCTTCTCTGTGTATATATATTGGCAACCGATGAGAATAAAAGTACAAAAGAAAATTGATCCAAAATCACCTAGAGCTTTTTCATGGTATCAGAGTCATTGTGAGCTAAACATACATCATCATGGCTGGTGATGGGAAGAAAGAAGATGATGGAGGGTCCAACTCTGATAGAAAAATGCTGACCCCCTATGCATTGACTTCCAACGATAATCCAGGTAATATAATTACTCAAGTTCAACTGAAAGGTGAGAACTATGATGAATGGGCGCATGCTGTGCGTACTGCTTTGCAAGCCAAAAAGAAATATGGATTCGTGGATGGATCCATCAAAAAACCGAACAACGATTCACTAGAACTTGAAGATTGGTAGACCATCAATTCAATGCTTGTCTCATGGGTGTTTAACACCATTGAACCCACACTTCGATCAACCATATCTTACATGGAAAACGTAAAGGAACTTTGGGAAGAAATCAAGCAGCGATTTTCTATTGGAAATGGTCCACGTGTACAACAATTGAAATCAGATATTGTGAATTGCAAGTAGAAAGGGCAAGGCATAGTTATCTATTATGGTCGACTCAAGTCTCTTTGGGATGAACTAAACAATTATGACTTAATTCCAGTATGTACTTGTACTGGGTGTAAATGTAACATTACCATTCAGTTGGAGAAGAAGCGAGAAGAAGAAAGAGTTCATCAATTCTTGATAGGATTAGATGAAAATGGATATGGGACAGTACGTTCCAATATCTTGAGCATCGAACCTTTGCCGAATCTAAATCGAGTTTATGCTATGATCGTACAACAAGAATGAGTAAGAACCATGACTTGGACAAAAAAAGAAAAAGGCAGCCCCATGAGTTTTGCAGTACAGGCTGGTGGTTGAAACCCAGAGGGGATGGAAAAGACAAGATCGTGATTTGCTCAAATTGCAAGAGGAAGGGACATGAAACTGATAGTTGCTTTCAATGGATTGGTTATCCAGAATGGTGAGGTGACAGGCCATGCACAACCACAGGTGGGCATAGTGGTGGGTGTGGACGTGGTGTTCAGCAGGGTACAGGTGGAGGGACTGCTAGAGCCAATGCAGTTCAAACGCCAGGAACTGATGGTGGGAGAAGTATTGTGATTGATTATGATAGAACAGGAATTAGTGGGTTGAGTGACGAACAATGGGCCACACTTCTTACCATGTTGAACTCACACAAAAGTGGTGCTAATGAGATGTTGACAGGTAAGCAAAATATTTTGCCTTGGATTATTGACACAGGGGCTTTGCATCACATGACCGGCACATATGAATGTTTGAATGACTTGCGTGATATTATGCCTTGTCTGGTTGGGTTGCCAAATGGAGCAGAGACCAAAGCTTTGAAAGAAAGAATTGTGACTCTTGGAGAAAAATTGAAACTACGACATGTTTTGTTTGTGCCTAAATTGAAATGCAATTTGATTTTTGTGTCGCAGCTTCTTGATGATTCCAATCTTGTTGTTCAATTCACTAATAAAATTTGTGCTATACAGGACCGCAATTCGAGGATGTTGATTGGAGCGGGTGAACAATGCGAAGGGCTTTATTTTCTCAAGGGAGTGGCTCCTATTCGTGCTTACAAAACAACTAGTATTGCGTCTTATGAGCTCTGGCATAGAAGAATGGGTCATCCCTCTTCTAGGGTAGTAGATTTAATTTATGAAGTTGATAGTGTTGGTAGAAATGATGGTATGAAGAATAAGTTTTGTGATATTTGTTTTAGAGCTCAACAAACCAGAGAAATGTTCTTTTCTAGTGACAATAAAGCTAAAGAATGTTTTGACCTGATTCATTGTGATTTATGGGGAGCTTATAGGGTTCCTGCTTCTTGTGGAGGTATTTATTTCTTGACAATCGTTGATGACTGTTCACGTGCAGTGTGGATATATTTGTTGAATAGAAAAAATGAGGTTGCTTGTGTTCTTAAAAATTTCATCGTAATGGTGAGACAACAATTTGAAAAAAATGTGAAAATTGTTAGGAGTGATAATGGTACTAAGTTTATGTGTTTAACAAAATATTTTGCTAAACATGGAATTTTACATCAAACTTCGTGTGTTGGGACGCCACAATAGAATGGGCATGTAGAAAGAAAGCATCGTCATATTCTCAATGTAGTGAGAGCCCTGCGATTTCAGGCACATTTACCTATTGAGTTTTGGGGTGAATGTGTTCTTATAGCTAGATATTTGATTAACAGGACACCATCTGTTTTTTTGGATGGTAAGACACCATATGAGATCTTATACGGACAAGCCCCCTCCTATAAGCATATTCGAACTTTTGGGTGTTTGTGTTATGCCCATGATCAGAATCGGGATAAAGACAAATTTGCTAGTCGGAGCCGAAAATGTATTTTTGTTGGGTATCCGTTTGGAAAGAAAGGTTGGCGGTTGTATGATTTGGAAAGCGGCGAATATTTTGTTTCAAGGGATGTAATCTTTGTTGAAGCAGAATTTTCGTACTTCAACAATGTTGTTAACTCTTCCTTGACCGAGAATAAAGTCATGGATTTCTCTGCAGATTATGAGGACCTGTATATGTAGAATGACATGGAGGAGCAACAGGCTTCTGTCTCAGATGTAAAGCACGAGATTGAGGTTGAGATGGATCATAATATGGAGATGGCTACTGATGGGAATACTGAAGTAGAAGACAGGAGGGGCACCGACGTGTCAAGACCTATGGTGTCTGAGGAACAGTTTGGTAAGAGAAAAAGGGTTAAGCAACCTTCTGTTCGATTGAAAGACTATGTAACACATACCATTCAAGTAAGCCCCTCAGCGAGTTCATCGTTCTAGTCAAAATCCTCAAGTACACCCTATCCTTTAGCACATTATGTGAATTGTGATAAATTTTCTGAACAACATCGGTTCTTTCTAGTAGCTGTTACCACAGGGTGTGAACCAAGCACTTATGCTGAGGCAATAAAAGATGAATGTTGGAGAAAGACAATGAGAAAGGAGATACAGGCTCTTGAAGACAATGAATAGTAGAAGACTTGCCTCCCGGGAAGAAAGCAATCGGGAGCAAATGGGTCTACAAGATTAAATATAATTTTGATGGAAGCATCGAGAGATGCAAGGCGCGCTTAGTGATTCTTGGAAACAAACAAGTCGAAGGCATAGAATACAATGAGACTTTTGCCCCAACAGCAAAATTGGTCACAGTGCGAACGTTTCTTGCCGTTGCAGCTGCGAATGGTTGGGAACTGCATCAAATGGATGTACATAATGCCTACCTGCACAATGAGTTAGATGAAGAGGTATATATGTAGATGCCGCCTAGTTTTATGTCTTCAACACCAGATAAAGTCTGTAGACTTTGAAAGTCATTATATGGTCTGCGACAGGCACCCAGGTGCTGGTTTGCCAAGTTAGCAGCGACATTGACAAGTTATGGATTTAAGCAGTCGTATTCTGATTACTCATTATTTACTTATGAAGCTCAACACATTCAACTCAATGTTCTTGTCTATGTTGATGATCTAATTATATCTGGAAATGATGGAACGGTTGTGCAACAGTTCAAAGATTACTTGAGTCGGTGTTTTCATATGAAGGATCTAGGAAAACTAAAATATTTTTTGGGGATTGAAGTTGCGAGGAACTCATATGATATCTTCTTATGTCAACGCAAGTATACACTGGACATCATTTATGAGGCTGGGCTGTTGGAAGCCAAGTCGACTAGGACTCCTCTTGAACAAAACCATAAATTAGCAATTGCTGCGAATTCTAATTTACGTGATCTTGGACAATACAGACACCTGGTGGGTCGGCTCATCTACCTGACGATTACCCGGCCATAACTGTCTTATTGTGTGCATATGCTTGCTCAATTCATGCAACAACCGAAGGATGAACATTAGGAAGCAGCTTTGAGAGTTGTTCGATATTTGAAAGGCAATCCGGGACAAGGTATCCTTTTGCGTTCTGATTGCGACCTGAAAATGTATGCTTATTGTGACTCAGATTAGGCCAGTTGTCCTTTAACACGACAATCTTTGACTGGTTATTTTATTCTTTTGGGTAATTCACCAATCTCTTGGAAGACCAAGAAGTAACATACGGTGTCTCACTCTTCGGCTGAAGCAGACTATAGGTCCATGGCAACCACAACTTGTGAATTGAAATGGTTGAAAAGATTGTTGTCTACCCTTGGTGTGATGCATTCTGACCCTATGCATTTGTACTATGATAGTCAAGCAGCTTTAGACATAGCAACTAATCCCATTTTTCACGAACAAACAAAGCATATTGAAGTTGATTGCCACTTTCTACGTGATGAGATACAAAATTGTGCTATTCACACTAAGTATGTTCATACTTCCATGCAGCTTGCAGACATTTTTATGAAAGCTTTGGGAAAACAATAGTTTGACTTTCTTCTTCGCAAGTTGAATGTTCAGAATCCTCATGCACCAACTTGAGGGGGGGTATTAGCGATTATGGTAAGCCTTGATTGACAAGTTTTTGGTAAGCCTTGATTGTCATGGTAAGCAAATATTGTGTTTGTAATTTGTACATATTTTCTTTCTTGTTTAGTTTTACCTTGTTTAGGAGTTTTCCTTGTTTAGGAGTCTTGATGTATCTCTTCACTATGTATATATATTGGCAATCGATGAGAATAAAAGTACAGAAGAAAATTGATCCAAAATCACCTAGAGTTTTTTCAAATTGATTGTATAATATAGAAAAGTAACATTTCATTGCAAGTGGTCGTAGGCTATTGATCTAAATAATCAACAAATTACCATTTCATAAAGACATAGGGAAGAACAAAATATCAGTTTATAGTTTTTTATCCTAATAATCTAAAATTATCAAATTTTATTAACTTTAAAATCTGATTGAGAAAATTTAAACTTTGATTTTTTGAAAGCCCTTGGACCAACTACATGACAATGGACTTTGAAATAATATTCATTATTTTTTAAAGGCTTTATCTTTTTTTTTTTTAATCATGCATAAAATATTTCTTCCATTATTATTTTCTTAAACCATTGAATTTTAAAATGATAATATATATACACATAATCTAGTTATCAAATAATCTACTATTTTAAAAATCAGTTTTGAACCATTTTATATCATTCAGTTTTCTATTTAAAATAATCTAGTTTATTTAGGTTGTTAAACTTCCATTCTCTAAAAATGATTGATATCTAATTTCATCTAGTAAGCATGCTTAAAAAAATGTTTTAAAATGATATACATGAATTAAATTTCATAGCTCCAATTAATGGAGACTTATGGATAAATTCATGGAAATTGAAGTGGTATCCAACAAGTCTCAATATATCAAATGATTTTTAAAAATGAATTTTAGTTTCTTTTATATAAATTTTTATTTACTTAAATAATGAATTCTTAAACTAAAGCTTAAATCATTTAGTTCAGGTGCAATGTAGGATAAATCAAATTAAAATAGTTTTGAGTTATATTATGATTCTTATATGTTCTAAATTTGATCATTTTTTTAATCATATTTAGTTCCTAATTGATATGCATGTAATTGGTTAAATGTAAGTTTATCTTGTAAAGTCAAAATTATTGTATTTTATAAATTAAATATCACTTTTGGAGAAAAATGCTATGCTTGCTAAACCAAGTACACAAACTTTCCCTTTCACATTTTTTTTTAAATTAAAGCTTATGATTGAACATTGTCTGGTATTGTTTGATTGTTGTGTTGAAATTGTATGACGTTGAATTTGACTTGTTATGGATATGTGACACTTATGGTGTAATTTGATACTATCACTTGCCATTTACCTTTGATGTTTTCTGGAAGCGCTTGGAATGCAAATCAGATATGCCTTTCTTTATTAAATTGATGAATTGTGTTCATGTGTTTATTTGATTTATAATATCCAAGAATTAATCAGTTAATTCTCACAATTACCTCAACTTACTTAGTAGAGACCTAGCCTTTAGGGCTTAGAGGGGTGTCACGGTTTTTTGTCGTACTTTCCTAATAGGTAACCTAACCCTTGGACCCAACTTGGTTTTTGTAGACTTGTCTTTTTTTTTTTTTTTTAGAAATCATACTTAGGGTTTTCATTTTTTCTTTTTTATTTTTGTTTTCCCTTAAAAAATAAAATAAAAATAAGTGGCAACTCCATTATTTATAAAATTAGTTTTCACAAAACAAAAAGCGAGTCTCATCATTGAGTGGGAACGCATGTGAAAATGCGAGGCCACAAGTTGCCACCACCATTGGTGCTACCAAGACTCCCACCTTCTTCAATTGTTAAAGCCTTCCATTTTGGGACCATCTCCATGATTTCTCTTTCCATAGTAAAACTAAAATTACTAAAAATAAGAAAAGGAAACTAACTAAAATAAAGGATATATACACTAATTATAATCCCATGATTTTCATATTTGATTGAAATTGACTTTCCTCATTAAAGTGGGCCTTAGAATTTTTAAGCCAAAATCAGAGTTAGCTTGGACCACTCTATATTCTACCATTGTAGTTTCAAAGGTTACTAAGACATACTTTTTTTGCACATCTTTTGTCATTGCAAATAGTGAAAATAAGATAATATAAATATCAATTATTATTTCACAACATCACATTAATTACTAGTTAGTTATTGAATTAATTAGAGTTCAAGAGACCAATATGCCATTCAACCAATATGACAAACAAAGACTCAATGTTGCACCACTATCTCCCCACCCTAGTTTGATTATGAGAGTCCAAGAAAAAGGGATATGAAAACATAAAATAAAAAATAAAAATAAAAACTAAAGCAATGGAACAATCAAACTCTAAGTTTGTAAAAAGCGAATTATGGAATTTAGAATGGCAAAGGCAAACAATGTGGGGATAAGGCAAACAAAGAACTTGTGAGCGTCGTGTGAGATTGAAGGATTTTAGTGTATTAGAATGAATAGTTTGTCTAAAAAAACTCCAAAGAATACAAATTGGAATGCAAACTAGGACTAGAGATGATGGCACCGAAAGTATTGCTTCCTAACTTTTGATGTTGTTTGGATCCATAGGTTTGTCCACATAGAGTCTCTAGTCCACCTAATATTCCTAATTGGTCTATTCTTCACTTGATTGACTAGTTCAACAACCGAATTACAAGATGAAGAATCGACAAAAATACTTATGATAACATTGAAGCCGTGACATTGGTTATAAAAATGGCAATAGTGACAACACAGAGAGAAAGTTGACCTAAGCATCCTACTATAATTAGTGTTACCACTTGCATAAGGTACTTTAATAGTGTTGCCACCATCATTTGTGTTACCAAGACACCCATATTTTTTAGCTATTTCCTAAGGCTTTGCCATATTGGGGCCATCTCCATGATTTCTCTTTCCATAATGAAACTAAAACAACCAAAAATAAGAAAATGAAACTAACAAAAATAAAGGATATATACACTTATTATAATCCCATAATTTTCATATTTAATTGAAATTGACTTTCCTCATTAAGTTGGGCCTTAGAATTTCCATGTCATGGACCACTCCATATTCTACAATACTCTATATTCTACCAATGTAGTTTCAAAGGTTAACAAGACATACTTTTTTGCAAATTTTTTGCACGTTGAAAATAGTACAAATAAGATAATATAAATATCCATTATTATTTCACAACATCACATTAATACTATTTAGTTATTGACTTAATTATAGTTTAGGAGACAATTACGACATTCAACCAATATGACAAACAAAGACCCAGTGGTGCACCACCATCTTTCCACCCCAATTTGAATGTAAAAACCTAAGAAGCAAGGTGTAGACCCCCATTTTGAGGTGTTTTCCTGCAGTCGTTTATTTCAATACGTGGAAGAACCTTAGAGATCCACATGTCACCTTTGGTTTGGCCATTGGGGAATCACTGTAGTGGGCTGAAGGTGTAGTGAGAAATTGACACGTGCATGGGAAGATTCTGAAGTTATAAAGGGGGGAGCGTTTTGATAGCTTGGGGAGCAGGATATGAGAAAAAAAGGCAGCCTAGGAAGAACGGAGAAGAGCCTTGACAGAAAAAAAAAAAAAAAAAAAAACAGCCTAGTAGTGGGCTAAAGGTGTAATGAAAAAGTGACATGTGATTGGGAAGATTCTGAAGTCGTTAGGGGAGCGTTTTGATAGCTTGGGGAGCAGGATATGAGAAAAAAAAAACAACCTAAGAAGAACGGAGGAGAGTCTTGTAGAAAAAAAAAAAAAGGCAGCCTAGCAAGAAAAGACAGCTTGAGATAGAGAAGGAAGAGAGCTACCAGAGAATAGGGAGATTTTGTTGATCTGTAAGAGGAGAGTGGAGCTTCAAACCAAGAAACTCCTTCCTTGAGAGAAGCCTTCAAGGTATAACTACTGTGAACTTTTAATCTCTCATCCCCACATTGATTCACTCTTATTTCTAACTGTTTTTCTGGGCAATGATTTGTTGATTGGTGACGCTCTTTATCATGTTCACTATAAGGCATCTAGAGATATTGGCTGTATTTTTTTTATTTGAATCGGTTTGTGATTTGCCACCAGTATGAGCCCATTGAGTGATCATGAAATGTGGCTACCTTTGGTTTATTTTTGTTTCTTTTTATTATGCTTTGTTTTTTTGTTGTCTTCCTCCGTTTTCTGTGGGTATTTTGGGAACATGGCATTATGGGTACCACCAGGTGACTATGACAGAGAAGGGTTTATGAATACTATTGAGACTCGGTTCCCGAATTCGGAAGAAGAGACTAGGCTCAGTTGCTATAGTGATTGATATTTCATGGGAAAAGTGAATTGGGATCCTACTATCATTACTGTTACCGTTTGCATACGGTACTATAATAGTGTTGCCACCACCATTTGTGTTGCCAAGACACTCACATTTTTTAGCTCTTTCCTAAGGCTTTGCCATTTTGGGACCATCTCCATGATTTTTCTTTCCATAATGAAACTAAAACCACCAAAAATAAGAAAAAGAAACTAACTAATTTAAAGGATATATGCACTTATTATAATCCCATAATTTTCATATTTGATTGATATTGACTTTCCTCATTAAGTTGGGCTTTAGAATTTTCATGCCATGGACCACTCGTTATTCTACAATACTCTATATTCTACCATTGTAGTTTCAAAGGTTAACAAGACATACTTTTTTGCACATTTTTTGCACGTTGAAAATAGTACAAATAAGATAATATAAATATCAATTATTATTTCACAACATCACATTAATACTATTTAGTTATTGACTTAATTTTAGTTTAGGAGACCAATATGACATTCAACCAATATGACAAACAAAGACCCAGTGGTTTACCACCATTTTCCTACCCCAATTTGAATGTAAAAGCCTAAAAAGCAAGGTGTAGACCCCCATTTTCTGGTGTTTTCCTACAACCGTTAAATTCAATATGTGGAAGACCTTAGAGATCCACATCACCTTTGGTTTGGCCATTAGGGAATCACTGTAGTGGGCTGAAGGTGTAGTGAGAAAATGACACATGCATGGGAAGATTATGAAGCCGTTAAGGAGGGAACGTTTTGATAACTTGGGGAACAGGATAGGAGAAAAAAAGAAGCCTAGGAAGAACGGAAAAGAGTCTTGATGAAAAAAAAAAGCGGCCTGAGAAGAAAAGGCAGCTTGAGAAAGAGAAAATGAGAGCTACCAAAGAATGGGGAGATTTTGTTGATCTATAAGAGGAAAGCGGAGCTTGAAGCCAAACGACTTCTACCTTGAGGGAAGCCATCCAGGTATAACTACTGTGAGCTTTTAATCTCTCATCTCCACAATGATTCACTCTTATTTCTAACTATTTTTCTAGGCATTGATTTGTTGATTGGTGACCCTCTTTATCATGTTCACTATGAGGCATCTAGAGATATTGGCTGCATTTTTTTTTATTTGAATCGGTTTGTGATTTTTCCACCAGTATGAGCCCATTGAACGATCATGAAATGTGGTGCACCACCATCTTGGGGTGTTTTCCTACAACCGTTTATTTCAATACGTGGAAGATCCTTAGAGATTCACATGTCACCTTTGGTTTGGCCATTAGGGAATCATTGTAGTGGGCTGAAGGTGTAATGAGAAAGTGACACAAGCATGGGAAGATTTTGAAGCTGTTGGGGGGGAGCGTTTAATAGCTTGCCGAGCAAGATATGAGAAAAAAGGCATCATGGGAAAAACGGATGAGAGTCTTGATTTAAAAAAAAAAAAGAAAAAAAAAAGGCAACCTGGAAAGAAAAGACAGCTTGAGACAGAGAATGAGGAGAGCTACTAGAGAATGGGGAGATTTTGCTGATCTGTAAGAGGAAAGCGAAGCTTGAAGCCAAGACCCTCTTTACTTGAGGGAAGCCTTACAGGTATAATTACTGTGAGCTTTTAATCTTTCATCTTCACATTGATTCAATCTTATTTCTAACTGTTTTTCCTGGCATTGATTTGTTCATTGGTGAGGTTCTCTATCATGTTCACAATGAGGCATCTAGAGATATTGGCTGCATTTTTTTTTTATTTGAATCGGTTTGTGATTTTTTTTCACTAGTATGAGCGCATTGAGTGATCATGAAATATGGTTGGCTACCTTTGGTTTTTTTTTTTTCTTTTTCCTATGCTCGATTTTTTTTGTTGTCTTCCTCTGTTTTTCTGTGGGTATTTCGGGTGCATGGCATTATGGGCACCACAAGGTGACTATGATAGGGAAGGGTTTCTGAATGCTATTGAGACTTGGGTCCTGAATTAAAAAAGAGAGTAGGTTCAGTGGCTCTGCTCATTGATGTTTCATGGGAAAAGTAAATTGGGATCCAACCATCATTAGTGTTTCCACTTGCATAAGGTACTCTAATAGTGTTGCAACCACTATTTGTGTTGCCAAGACACCCATATTTTTCAGTTCTTTCCTAAGGCTTTGCCTTTTTGGGACCATCTCCATGATTTCTCTTTCCATAATAAAACTAAAACCACCAAAAATAAGAAAAAGAAACTAACTAAAATAAAGGATATATGCACTTATGTTAATCCCATAACTTATTTAATTGAAATTGACTTTCCTCATTAAGTCAGGCCTTAGAATTTTCATGCCACGAACCACTTGCTTTTCTACAATACTCTATATTCTACCATTGTAGTTTCAAAGGTTAACAAGACATATTTTTTGCACATTTTTTGCACGTTGAAAATAGTACAAATAAGATAATATAAATATCAATTATTATTTCACAACATCACATTAATACTATTTAGTTATTGACTTAATTATAGTTCAGGAGACCAATATGATATTCAACTAATATGACAAACAAAGACACAGTGGTGCACCACCATCTCTCCACCCCAATTTGAATATAAAAGCCTCAGAAGCAAGGTGTAGACCCCCATTTTAGGGTGTGTTTTCCTGTAGCCGTTTATTTCAATACGTGGAAGAACCTTAGAGATCCATATGTCACATGTGTTTGGCCATTAGGAAATCATTGTAGTGGGCTGAAGGTGTAATGAGAAAGTGACACGTGCATGGGAAGATTCTAAAGCTGTTAGGGGAGGAGCATTTAATAGCTTGCGGAGCAGGATATTAGAAAAAAGGCATCCTAGGAAGAACGGAAGAGAGTCTTGACAGAAAAAAAAAGCAGCCTGGGAAGAAAAGACAACTTGAGAGAGAGAAGGAGAGCTACCAGAGAATGGGGAGATTTTGCTGATCTGTAGGAAGAGAGCAGAGCTTGAAGCCAATCAACTCCTTACTTGATGGAAACCTTCTAGGTATAACTACTATGAGCTTTTAATCTCTCATCTCCACATTGATTCACTCTCATTTCTAACTGTTTTTCTTGGCATTGATTTGTTCATTGATGAGGCTTTTTATCATGTTCACTATGAGGCATCTAGAGATATTGGCTGCATTTTTATATTTGAATCGGTTTGTGATTTTTCCACCGGTATGAGCCCATTGAGCGATCATGAAATGTGGCTACCTTTGGTTTTTTCTTTTTCTTTTTTCTATTTTCTATGCTCAGTTTTCTTGGTTGTCTTCCTTTGTTTTTCGGTGGGTATTTTGGGTGCATGGCTTTATGGGTACCACCAGGTGACTATGACAGGGAAGGGTTTCTGAATGCTATTGAGACTTGGGTCCCAAATTCAGAAAGAAGAGAGCAGACTCAACGGCTCTAGTCATTGATGTTTCAAGAGAAAACTGATTTGGGATCCCACTATCATTAGTGTTTTCGCTTGCATAAGGTACTCTAATAGTGTTGCCACCACCATTTGTGTTGCCAAGATACCCACATTTTCAGCTCTCTTCTAAGGCTTTGTGTAGACCCCCAAATTGGAATGAATTTTAAACATTCTTGCATCTAATTTTCAACCAGGTGTCGCGTTCCTAGACAGCCACGTGTCAATCCCTGATTGGCCATCATGGAATTAGAATAATGTTTTTGAAGGCCAATCAAAGACTGACACCTGGAAAAAGGGAATCAGAAGAATATTTAGCTGTTGAGAGGAGCGTAAGAGGAGGGTGTTTTTTCTACCGACTGAGAGATATTTTGAGGGGATCTTTTTCTGTTAAGGGTGATGATTTTTGAGTGGAGTAGTGGAGGCTAGCAGCTAGGTGAGGTGCAGAGGGCTGCCATTGGAAGATATTTTGGAGGATGAGAGGGAGGTAATTGGGGGAAGAAGGTTTTTGCTTGAGGGTGATGGACAACTGGAAGAAAAGACGAGCCGAGAGTGAAGGAAAAAGAATCTGGGAAAGATAGAGTTGAAGAGGCGAGAGGAGGAAGAACTCAAGAACTTTGAAAGAGCATCTCCAGGTACATACCCACTTTCACTCTGGTCACTCTATATACATGTATTGATTCTCTCACGTGTGCATGATTTATTCTGGGTATTCATTGATTCACTCATCCATTGTCATGATTGCTTCATCTCATTAGTAGATACCTGACTTTAGGGACTTAGAGGGGTGCTACAGGCTCCATCGTACCTTCCCGATAAGTAACTTGACCCCCGAATCCGATCCGATTTTTCGTAGACCAATCTTTTCCAAAATAAGGAGTCACACTTAGGGTTTTTCTTTCTTATTTTGTTTACCTTTTTAAAAAATAAAACAAAAATAAGTGGCGACTCCAAGTCATTTTCAAACAATAAATAAAAATCAATTTTTCAAATAAAAAATCGAGCTCGCCATCGAGTGGGGAATGCATGAGCCGAAATACGGGGTCCACACTTTGCCATTTTGGGACCATCTCTATGATTTCTCTTTCCATAATGAAACTAAAACCACCAAAAAAAGAAAAAGAAACTAACTAAAATAAATGATATATGCACTTATTTTAATCCCATAATTTACTTATTTGATTCAAATTGACTTTCCTCATTAAGTTGAGCCTTAGCATTTTCTTGCTACGGACCACTCGCTATTCTAGAATACTCTATATTCTACCATTGTAGTTTCAATGGTTAACAAGACGTACTTTTTTGCACATTTTTTGCACGTTGAAAATAGTACAAATATGACAATATAAATATCAATTATTATTTTCAACATCACATTAATACTATTTAGTTATTGACTTAATTATAGTTCAGGAGACCAATATGACATTCAACCAATATGAAAAACAAAGACCCAATGGTGCACCACATCTCTCCACCCCAATTTGAATATAAAAGACTAAGAAGCAAGGTGTAGACCCCCATTTTGGGGTGTTTTCCTACAGTTGTTTTTTTCAATACGTGGAAGAACCTTAGAGATCTACATGTCACCTTTGGTTTGGCCATTAGGAAATCACTGTAGTGGGCTGAAGGTGTAATGAGAAAGTGACACGTGCATGGGAAGATTCTGAAGCTACTAGGGGGGAAGCGTTTAATACCTTGCAGAGCAGGATATGAGAAAAAAGGCATCTTGGGAAGAACGGATAAGAGTCTTGACAGAAAAAAAAAAAAAAACAGCCTGGGAAAAAAAGACAGCTTGAGAGAAAGGAGGAGAGCTACCAGAGAATGAAGAGATTTTGCTGATCTGTAGGAGAAAAGCGGAGCTTGAAGCCAACCAACTCCTTACTTGATGGAAACCTTCCAGGTATAACTACTATGAGCTTTTAATCTCTCATCTCCATATTGATTCACTCTCATTTCTAACTGTTTTTCTTGGCATTGATTTCTTCATTGGTGAGGCTCTATATCATGTTCACTATGAGGCATCTAGAGATATTGGCTGCATTTTTTTTTTATTTGAATCGGTTTGTGATTTTTCCACCAATATGAGCCCATTGAGCGATCATGAAATGTGGTGCACCACCATCTTGGGGTGTTTTCCTGCAGCCGTTTATTTCAATACGTGGAAGATCTTTAGAGATTCACATGTCACCTTTGGTTTGGCCATTAGGGAATCACTGTAGTGGGCTAAAGGTGTAGTCAGAAAGTGACACATGCATGAGAAGATTCTGAAGTTGTTAGGGGGGTGCGTTTAATAGTTTGCAGAGCAGGATATAAGAAAAAGGCATCCTAGGAATAACGGAGAAGAGTCTTGACAAAAGACAAAAAAAGGCAGCCCGGGAAGAAAATGCAGCTTGAGAGAGAGGATGAGGGCTACCAGAGAATGGGGAGATTTTTCTGATCTGTAAGAGGAGAGCGAAGCTTGAAGCTAAGCAACTCCTTATTTCAAGGAAGCCTTCTAGGTATAACTACTATGAGCTTTTAATCTCTCATCTCCACATTGATTTACTCTTATTTCTAACTGCTTTTCTAAGCATTGATTTGTTGATTGGTGAGGCTCTTTATCATGTTAACTATGAGACATCTAGAGATATTGGCTGCATTTTTTTATTTGAATCAATTTGTGATGTTTCCACCAATATGAGCCCATTGAGGGATCATGCAATGTGGCTACCTTTTGTTCATTTTTGTTTCTTTTTCCTATGCTTTGTTTTCTTGGTTGTCTTCTTCTGTTTTTCTATGGGTATTTTGGGTGCATGGCATTAGGGGTACCACCAGGTGACTATGACAGAGAAGGGTTTCTGAATGCTATTGAGACTTGCGTCCCAAATTCAGAGGAAGAGAGCAGGTTCGGCGGCTCTAATGATTGATGTTTCATGGGAAAAGTAAATTGGGATCCTACTATTTTTAGTGTTACCGCTTGCATAAGGTACTCTAATAGTGTTTCCACTACCATTTGTGTTGCCTAAACACCCACATTTTTCAGCTCTTTCCTAAGGCTTTGCCATTTTGGGACCATCTCCATGATTTCTCTTTCCATAATGAAACTAAAACCACCAAAAATAAGAAAAAGAAACTAACTAAAATAAAGGATATATGCACTTATTTTAATCCCATAATTTTCGTATTTGATTTAAATTGACTTTCCTCATTAAGTTGGGCCTTAGAATTTCCATGTCATGGACCACTCCATATTCTACAAACTCTATATTCTACTAATGTAGTTTCAAAGGTTAACAAGACATACTTTTTTGCACATTTTTTGCACGTTGAAAATAGTACAAATAAGATAATATAAATATCAATTATTATTTCACAACATCACATTAATACTATTTAGTTATTGATTTAATTATAGTTAATGAGACCAATATGACATTCAACCAATATGACAAACAAAGACCTAGTGGTGTACCACCATCTCCCCACCCTAATTTGAATATAAAACCCTAAAAAGCAAGCTGTAGACCTCAATTTTAGGGTGTTTTCCTGCAGCCATTTATTTCAATACGTGAAAGAACCTTAGAGATCCACATGTCATATTTGGTTTGGCTATTAGGGAATCACTATAGTGGGCTAAAGGTGTAGTGAGAAAGTAACATGTGCATGGGAAGATTCTGAAGCCCTTAGGGGGGAACGTTTTGATAGCTTGGGGAGCAGGATATGAGAAAAAAGGCGGCCTGGGAAGAACAGAGGAAAGTCTTGACAGAAAAAAATGCAGCCGAGGAAGAAAAGACAGCTTGAGAGAAAGAATGGGGAGAGCTACTAGAGAATTGAGAGATTTTACTAATCTGTAGGAGGAGAGCGGAGCTTGAAGCCAAGCAACTTCTTACTTGAGGGAAGCCTTCCAGGTATAACTACTGTGAGCTTTTAATCTCTCATCTCTACATTGATTCACTCTTATTTCTAACTGTTTTTCTGGGCATTGATTCGCTGATTGGTGCGGCTCTATATCATGTTCACTATAAGGCATCTAGAGATATTGGCTGCATTTTTTTTATTTGAATCGGTTTGTGATTTTTCCACCAATATGAGCCCATTGAGGGATCATGAAATGTGGCTACCTTTGGTTCATTTTTGTTTCTTTTTCCTATGCTTTGTTTTCTTGGTTGTCTTCCTATATTTTTCTGTGGTTATTTTGGGTGCATGGCATTATGGGTACCACAAGGTGACTATGACAGAGAAGTGTTTCTAAATGCTATTGAGACTTGGGTCCCGAATTTGAAAGAAAATAGCAGGCTTAGTGGCTCTGGTGATTGATGTTTCATGGGTGTGAATTGGGATCCTACTATCATTAGTGTTACCGCTTGCATATGGTACTCTAATAGTGTTGCCACCACCATTTGTGTTGCCAAGACACCCACATTTTTCAACTCTTTCCTAAGGTTTTGCCATTTTGGGACCATCTCCATGATTTCTCTTTTCATAATGAAACTAAAACCACCAAAAATAAGAAAATGAAACTGACTAAAATAAAGGATATATGCACTTATTTTAATCCCATAATTTTCGTATTTGATTGAAATTGACTTTCCTCATTAAGTTGGGCCTTAGAATTTTCATGCCATGGACCACTCGCTATTCTACAATACTCTATATTCTACCATTGTAGTTTCAAAAGTTAACAAGACATATTTTTTGCACATTTTTTGCACGTTGAAAATAGTACAAATAAGATAATATAAATATCAATTATTATTTCACAACATCACATTAATACTATTTAGTTATTGATTTAATTTTAGGTAAGGAGACCAATATGACATTCAACCAATATGACAAACAAAGATCTAGTGGTGGACCACCATCTCCTCACCCCAATTTGAATACAAAACCCTAAGAAACAAGGTGTAAACCCCCATTTTAGGGTGTTTTCCTGCAGCTATTTATTTCAATACGTGGAAGAACCTTAGAGATCCACATGTCACCTTTGGTTTGGCCATTAGGGAATCACTATAGTGGACTGAAGGTGTAGTGAGAAAGTAACACGTGCATGGGAAGATTTTGAAGTCGTAAGGGGGGAACCGTTTTGATAGCTTGGGGAACAGCATATGAGAAAGAAGGCAGTCTGGGAATAAAAGGTAGCTTGAGAGAGAGAAGGAGGATTGCTACCAGAGAATGAGAAGATTTTGCTGATCTGTAGGAGGAGAGCAAAGCTTGAAGCCAAGCAATTCCTTCCTTGAGGGAAGCCTTCCAAGTATAACTACTGTGAGCTTTTAATCTCTCACCTCCACATTTATTCACTCTTATTTCTAACTATTTTTCTGGGCATTGATTTGTTGATTGGTGAGGCTCTTTATCATGTTCACTATGAGGCATCTAGAGATATTGACTGCATTTTTTTTGTATTTGAATCGGTTTGTGATTTTTCCACCAGTATGAGCCTATTGAGCGATCATGAAATGTGGCTACCTTTGGTTTATTTTTTTTTCTTTTTCCTATGCTCTGTTTTTTTGGTTGTCTTCCTCTGTTTTTCTATGGGTAGTTTGGGTGCATGGCATTATGGGTACTACCATGTGACTATGACAGAGAAGGGTTTCGAAATGCTATTGAGACTTAGGTCTCGAATTTGGAAAAGGAGAGCAGACTCAGTGGCTCTGGTGATTGGTGTTTCATGGGAAAAGTGAATTATGATCGATTGAATATGGGTCTTATGGAGCTTTTGAACATGGCCCGATGATTGAATCTGAGATTTGGAATGCTAAGAAGAGCACATGGATTTTACATCAATCGAAGTGGTGGAGCAGATATCATTAAAATGTTAAAGATCAGTAACGGACGTGACCACATGAAGCCTAATCGGCAGATTCTTTCAGGTGGAATATGCCATGGAAGCCATGAAGCAAAGGTCTGCCGCCATTGGCCTCTGATCCCAAACTCACGTCGTCTTGGCTTGTGTCAACAAGGTTAATTTCGAGCTCTCTCCTCACCATAAGAAGATCTTCAAGGCCGATGACCACATCGGAGTAGCCATCGTCGGTCTCACCTCTGATGGCAGAGTCCTCTCTTGGTACATACGATCTGAATGTATCTATTATAGCCTCACTTACGAGTCACCGCTTTATGTTGGTCGACTAGTCATTCAACTTGCTGACAAGGTCCAAGTTCGCACCCAAAGATCCTAGAAACGGTCCTATGGTGTTGGTCTACTTGTAGCTGGCTTTGATGAATCGGGAGCTCACTTCTATTACAACTGCCCAAGTGGTAATTACTTTGAACATCAAGCTTTTGCTATTGGATCCTGCTCACAAGTTGCAAAGATGTATTTAGCACGCGGGTTTGAGACGTTCCAAAACTCTTCATGAGTGTCTCAATGCATAGCATATCATGGTTCAGCACTGAATGTCACCACATACCTTACTCCCTTTCAGCTAATAGTCCCATGTGGCATAAGGAACCGTGAGATTGGACTCATTAAGGGGATTCTTGGTGAATTTGGGTCATCTAATCGATGTAGAGCATCATATATCAATTATATTTATGATTTTCAGTTGATTGATACCACACACAAGTCTTTGATAAAAGAGTTTTCTAAAGTTTTTCAGCTTGAACTTACCTTTAAACCCATCTCTATGTTGTAAATTGCAAAATAAAACAACAATTGTTCTTGTGAAAATCATACACTCGGTCTTTAATGTCAATGATGGAGCAAATGGATTTACAATACTTTCCTTATTATTGAACTCTCAAATAGTAAATGCCCATTAGAAAATGGAGAAGACGTTGGGTTGAGAAAGTTATCCAAGCCATCAGATGTCTATGAGACCGAGGAAACAATGCAAGGTTTTCATGATCTTTCACTTTCTCAAGCCAACCAATCTAATACCCATCATAATATCGGGGATCAGTCAGATTTGAGTTCACTCAGTAGCCAAATTGGCCAAGACAATTCTATTAATTGTCTCCTTCAGTGCTCAAGGTATGATATTGGCTCAGTTGCATCACTTAATCGGAGCTTCCACTCTCTAATTCGTGGTGGGAAACTCTATAGACTAAGACGACAATTGGGTATTGTTGAACATTGGGTTTATTTTTCCTGCAATCTTCTTCAATGGGAGGCCTTTGATCCAATCCGCCGCCGATGGATGCATTTGCCTAGAATGCCTTCATATGAATGCTTCATGTGTTCAGATAAAGAATCATTGGCTGTTGGTACAGAGCTTCTCATATTTGGAAAGGAAGTTATGTCTCATGTTGTTTATAAATACAACATTTTGACCAACTCATGGTCGTTAGGCATGAATATGAACAACCCTAGGTGCTTGTTTGGGTCGACTAGTCTTGGGGAAATCTCTATCTTAGCCAGTGGTTGTGATTTCCAAGGGGATATGGTCTGTTATCAATCACCTATTGATGGAAATGAGATATCCGACCAGGAAAATAGCATGTTCTATGCTTTTGGAATCTAACTGCAGTACCACGAGGCTACGTGTATGACATCATTTTGCATGGCCACCTTCCTAGGCCCATCCTTAGGACACACATGTCTCATATTCTATAGTTTCATGCATGCTTCAAAAACCGTTTTTTTATAAAAAAAATCTTGTTTTCAAATGATTTTAATTCTTCAATTTTTCTTTCTCTATTTTAAACAAATCCAATAAATCAATTCTTACCATTTTCCACTAGGCATGCATCTTTTATTTTATTTATATTTATATTTATATTTATATTTTTTCCTTGATTTTAAATATTTTCCTTTTTTTTAATAAAATTAGTTGCCAAATTTCTTTCCGACAAGTACCCTACATAAATTCTCCTTGATTTTTAATAATTTTCTTGTTTTCATTTTTTTTAATAAGCATGATATAATTTCAAGTAATGAAATTTATGGAATTAATTCATGCTAAAATAAATCGAGCTTTGGTGGGGCCCAATATTTGTGATTTTCTCATTGATTGATTGATTGTTATGTCGGATTGGTTTGCCTCACTCTATGACATGCATGCAATTATTCTATATTTGTGCACTAACTTGGTCTCTAATGATAGCGCTCAGTTTGTGACTAAGGTACGCCTCGTACTCGATTGTGTTTATTGATTTATTTGTTATCATGCGTGTCTTGCTTTCACACTTTTGATCATTGTTCGGTATCCCTATTTAATCAGTCAATTGTCATACTTGTTTCATCTTATTAGTAGAGACTCGATTTTAGGGACTTGGAAGGGTGCTACGGTCTTTACTGTACCTTCCCGATAAGTAACTTGACCCCTAAGTCCAGATTTGGTTTTTCACAGACCACATTTTCCAAATAAAGAGTCACACTTAAAGTTTTCTTTCTTATTTTGTTTTACCTTTAAAAATAAAGCAAAAATAAGTGGCAACTCTAAGTCATTTTCTAAAAAATAAATCATTTTCAAGTAAAAAGCGAGTTCCTCATCGAGTAGAAACGTATGCGTAGAATGCGAGGTCCACACAAGGATATGAAAACATAGAACAAAAAATAAATTAAAGCAATGGAACAATCGGACTCTAAGTATGTAAAAAGCAAATTATGGGATTTAGAATGATAGAGCCAAACAATGCAAGAATAAGACAGATTGAGAACTTGCGAACCTCTTACGAGACTGAAGGATCTTAGTGTATTAGAATGAGCAATTTGTTTAAAAAACTCCAAAGGATGCAAATTGGAATGTAAACCATGACTAGAGACATGATGGCATCGTAGGTATAATTTCCTAGCTTTTGATATTGTCTGGATCCATAGGCTTGTCCATGTAAAGTCTCCAGTTCACTTGTCATTCTTTACTTGAGTGACTAGTTCTACAAGTGACTTACAAGACAAATAATCGACAAGAATACTTACGATAACACCGAAGCCATTATAACTGTTATTATAATAACTATTATTATTATAGTTCTACAAGAATACTTACGACAAGAAAACTTACAATAAAAATAAATAAAAGTCTCTTAGTTTACTTTATGGTGTCTATTTATGAAGTATGAATTTTTTGTTTAAATTTCACACCAAAAAAAAAAAAAAAAAGTCTATCACAATTGAATCATTATGGTTTTTGAATTGTATTGTGAAATCTCTTTGTTTTCATAAATTTATAATTTATTTTTTCTCAATTTTAAGGAAGATTTTTTAAATCATGATTTTGTCTTATCTTTGTTGACATTATCTAGATTTTAATAATGTTCTTAGTCATTAATAAAATATAAAGAGCAAATATATATATATATATATATATATCAACTTGACATTTTAAATATTGGGATTTGGTAAGTTGGACCCTAAAAAGGATATATTGTTTTCAACAAAAAATAATATTTTATCTTAATTTCATAGAATCATGGACCACTCCATATGGTGAATACTGATACTATCATTTGTATTATTTAATATTCTTCTATTTGAAACAATTAATTTTATATGTGGATAAAATAAAAGGAGGATAAATTATTTTTGCAAACAAAAATAAAAGAGAAGAATTTGAATGGGATTGAGTTTAGCTTTTAAACTTTACCATATTATTATTTTATAAAAGGAATTTACAACTATTTAAACTATTATGGGTTTGATTTCTTTGACTCTATATCTATTGTTTGCAAATAATTATTAAAAGAGAATAAAATATAATAATAAAATTATTATTTAAAACACATTATTTTTCAAACTTTTTATAAACATTTAAGAAGCGAATGAGTCACTTCTAATAACGTCAATATAGTAAATTATGAACTTCAATAATATTATAATTCCTCTACATTCTCAATGTTTAGAAAAATTAAAGATAATCTTGTTACCAATTTTAAAAGTAATATAATTCCAAAAGATTTATATTTTCAATTTTAATCATTTTATGTCAATGTTATATATCTTTCTCATATTTCAAGAGTCCTATTATAATCTTTAAGGTAACATTTTTTTACAAGAATTATTAAATTGATGTTATAAACTTGAAATAATATTTAACTTAAACTAATTTAGGCTCATAAAATTTTACAAGGTAATATTTGGTTTTATCATTAAATCAATTTTCATTTGATTTGGGTGATGTTATTTTCTTCTATTATATAGAATGATATATTTTTTTCTAATATTTAATTATTGTGAGCTTATTATTGTGCCTCCAAGTAAAGCATTTTACTAATAAAAATTTATTAATAAAATTTTTTATGAGTTTCTATTTCTTAATATATTTGATTTTAAATAAATAAAGCATGAAACTCAAATAACTAGCTTTAAATATTCCTTGAGGATTCGTAATGTTATTGAAAGACATATAATATAATTTTCTTTAATTTTTTTTGCCATGATTTTTATACATCTCATTAAAAAAAAATCATATTTACATCATTATCATAATTTATATATTTATGAGATAGTTGTAACTCAATGTACATTAAATTTTAAGTATGTTAAAATAAATTTGAAAAAAAAATCTATTTTGTATGTTATCATGAGATTAGTTGTGCACTACAATTATTATATGTTACATAAAATTTTGTATTGCATATTTCAGTCTCATAATGTATGCTATCTTAATTGATTAATTCTAAATAACAAATGTATGCTTACTTAATTGAGTATATATGAACAAGTTATTGATTGTATATTTACATGGATAAATATATTAAATAATAACAGTGTAAATTTGATAGAAAGTTTTTAATTTTAAAATATAGTTGACAAGTATTTTATGCATATATTTTTTTAATTAATTAAAAAAATTCATTGTTTTGTCATATTTTATGCATGATGTAGCATAATGTGTTAAATATGCTTGTATAATCATGCAAGAAACTTGTATATTTATAAATTTGAATGTGAATGAAGAAACTTTATATTTTAATTTCTATGTCAATATTGGGATAATTCCATATAGCAAGATTCAATTATTATTATTTTTTTTATGCAAGATTACTTTCAAGTGTGTTTAATTATATTGCTTAAATGTCTTGCACCAAAGAGAAATCAAAGGATGAACTTTTTGGTTGCTAATTTCAATGGTTTAATATTCTATATATTTTTTTTCATATTTTATGAAAAGCATTGTGAAAGAATTTTCTAGATATATGTTCATCTAGTTTAAAATTTCGGGTTTGCATGAACTTTTATTTGATCATTATTATGAAAGTTTCACATTCTCGTTAGTCATACATAACGTATTAAGTGGGTACTCAAGGATGACTAATATTTTATTTTGTTGGTTTTCACTCTCTTTCTTTATAATAAGATATCTTAAACCCTTAAAAGTATAAGGTTTTTACAACATGCTTTATGGATTGTCATTTTGATGAAACTTTTGTCTCATTAATTGTGCAATATTGATAATGATAATACCATACTAAGAAATAAAAACTTGAGTCAAAGCTCTAAAAGAGTTAATATTATGTCACTAACTAAATATGATTTTATGTAAATAATACTTTTCATTTTATCAAATCTAGAAGAATCTAACATGACCAACTTGACCCCCTATGGTAAACAATAATGCATCGATTTATTATATAGTCTTGTGATCATAAATTACAAAACCATAAATTTTTACTTTAAAACTAGTTTATCTATACCCTTAAAGGGTGGCATGAAATATTGAACAAATTGTCATTTTGATGAGACAATTTTGCTACCATTAGAAGAAGGAAAGCCAATTTTAGATGAACAACGTGAAATTCCTTGAACTATTTCACTAGTGAATATGAGTTCATATCCTTAAAGGACCATTAACTAATACTACAATTGTTAAATCTCAAACATACTTGAAGTGCGATAAATTGATGTTGTTGGGATTAAGCCCCTAAAAGTAAGACATGATGTAACAAAGTCAGACTTGATTGTCCCCTTACTATCCCTTTTATGCATTGACATTGATTTGAGCATTCAGCTCATATCTCTTACATTCATATGACTTAGATACATTAGGAGTTGCATATAGAATACAAGTCGTGGGTTTCTTGTAAGTAAATAACTTGTCCATAGTCAATTCATGGATTTGGACAATCCAGTAGAAGTTGTAATGCACGACATCCTAATTAGAGGGATGACTTGTATTGGCTGTCAGTATATCAATTGTTCATGATTAGGTCACATATGTTCATGATTCACCAAGTTACTATACTTCATAGACACTCAACCTTGAGAGGATATTGAGTCTGTACTAAAATCAATAGGAGACTTTGACCAATAGATAAGACCCAAAAGTGGTCATATATCCTTATAGATTGGGTCACTATTGATGGAGGCTAGTGACAACAGGTATTCTTAATAAAGGCACCATGATATCTCATATGATTGAGATAGTGTGTCCCCTTAGTTGATCCAAAGGACATGTGATCATGAAATCTGTGGTTATAGCAATTCCTTTAGTGGAATTTGACTTATGCACCTTGAAACTAGAGTATGTCAATTGATTACATAATAAGTGAAATCTATAAGTCAAGGATTAAAGAGGTAATCTTTATAGGTGATAGCATTACCTTATTAGATTATGGATGTCAATTCATGGGGGGTCTGCATGCGGTAGATAGTAAGTCATGAACCCGAGCTTTGTCTCGTTGTTATTTACATAGGGTACTAGCGTACAATTTATTCTCTATAATGTGATATTTAATCAACTTCAAAATTTTGTTATGAGGGAGTCAATACTCTTATGTGTCCTAGTGGTTCGCACACTAAGCTCATATACCATGTTAACACAGTTTATGAGGATTGGATTGGTTCTTGGTTCACTCTAGCGCATAAGAACATTTTGGTAACTATGCAAGGTTGCATAGAGAATAGTAAATAAGGTCCTTAGAATAGGTCGATTAATTAATTAGATAACCCTATGTGGTTAATTAATCAGTTAGGACTTGTTTTAGGTTAGATTAAGTGACCCAAACCATATGTGCTTAAGTCACTTAAACCCAATAAGGTAACCCTATAAATATCCTTTTATAGGGTTAAGGGTTTCCTAATGGCTTTTAGACAGTCATCTTCCATATCAAAAGAGAAAGAGAGAGCCTAGGTTTCCATCCTTCTAAAACTCACACTTTTGTTTGCCAAAATCATGGTTTGAGTCATCGAGAGAAAGATTTTGGGTGAACAAGAGCTCTAAACTTTTCAGACATGTTCTTCACCGTGAGGAATTGATTTGTGAACATCCAGATTCAAGTATAAGTACTATATCTCTAGATCTATAGTTAATAATGGTTTTTATTATCATTTTATTCTACTACGATAGATTTAGAGTTGCCTAAGGATAGATGCATGCACCCTACAAGATTTAGGGTATTCGAACAAAGTAATTTAGGGTTCTTAGCAATTGATATTAGAGCCCTATGATAAGTTTTTGCATGCTAGATCTATTCTAGGGTGTGTTAACTCTGTTTTACAAGGTATTTTATTCATTTTATGGCCCCTATGGATGAATGAATAAAAATCACTTTTAAAATTTTCAAAATTTAAGTAGTAAATTTTTTTATACTCTTTTTAAAAAAAAAAAAATTCCATATAAACCTCTAAAAGTTCTTTTTATCTCATATAAAAGTTATTACTATTTTCTAATTTTAGAAACTAAAAAAGGAAATGTATCTCAACAAGCAATTAACTTTTAAATAAAATTTTTGTATTAAAAAGAAAATTTCAAAATAGGAAATAAAATGGATGAAACCCTTGTTTATGATCCTATCTAAGGATGACAAAGTTTAATACGATTTACCAACATACTTTTTCATAGGTTTTGTTTGATTATAATTGGATTTAAAAATCAAATTATGTCAATCTTTTGGGATCAACTTGCATAACATGAATTTAACTTGAATTGATCCATTTAATAATCCTATTGATTAACTTAATTATAATTTTGAATTATTTAACTCATTTTAAATTTATTTATGATCAATCAATTGAGATATTAATCTTATAGACTTATACAAAACCTAACTTAATTTGATTATTAAGTAAAAGAACTTTATTATTAAATAAGTTACATGAGTTACACAAACACATGTTACCCATTCATTAATTTAGTAGTATTTGAGCTTATGTTTTTTATATGATTATTATCCATGTTGGGTTTGAATTAGCCTACATATTAGAACACCTAGACTTTGACATGACACAAATACAACTCATCAACATGAATTGTCAACCCTAATTCTATTGATATCGCAACTCTCAAAAAAGTAAAATTATTCATAACTAGTTGTCAAATTTTATATACATATTTTTATATTTTAATAAAATTTGTTTAAAATCTTACTTTTTGAATAAAGTCAATATACAAAATTCACTATGAAAAGTTTGTTTTGACCATCTTGATAATTATTAATATTTATATATTTCAAGATGAAAATTTTTGTAAAAAGTTAATATTAACATTAATGGTAGAAATTCCTATTAGAATTTGAATCCATTCTATTAATAAATATTAAATAATAAATAATTAACTTACCTTATAACAATGTTTTGAAAACTGAATCTACCGATCCAACTAGTTCAATCATGGACCAATCGCATTTTTGGTTTGGTTTTCTCTATTAAATTGTCTAGCCATTGAATCTGCCACAAACTTTCTTGAGTATAACAAGTATAAATATACATCTTGAGTATTTGTCCAAAATAATGATATGCAAAATACTAACAGTATCCAAAATACAAGTCATATGTAATAACATCCTCAGTGTGTACCACACGAAAGAGCCTTCCTCTTTCATTGTAAACGTCCATGATATGCATGTTCCACAATTGGCTTTATGAGGCTAACATGTACCCTTCCATGAGCTCAACGACCACGTCTCCTACCATGTCCTCGACCATGATCATTCTTTTGTTCTCGCTTATATGAACTAACTCCTCATCAACCAATGTAGCCTTTATCGATTATGGTGATGATGCAACAAGTGGTACTACAGGTGAGGTGGATGGCACCTCCATAGGTGTAATAGGAGTCTCCTTTAAAAGTGGCGGGCTAATGTCAATCGATGGTGCATCTCTAAGAACATGTGTATGCCTAGTCCTTCTCGTATGAGCCCCTCCTCCTCTAGTTTGTACACCTCCTAATCGAGTAATGGATGATATTGGCTGCTAATGAGGTGATAGACTAATGTCAATCGATGGTCGCACTTGGGCAACAACTGGTGTATGCCTAATCTCCCTCATACGAGGCCCTCGTTGTGTAGGTCGTACATCTCCTGATCGAGGTTGGAGTTGTGTAGTAGCATCAACACTAAATGGAGCATCTAAGCGATCCATCTCATGTATGGACTCTAATACAGTAGTACATAATCTGCGAATGCGGAAATCATATGGTGGTACAATATCATATATTTGGTGTAGCTAGTAGTTTGTAAGTCAAATAGGAGATAAATCAAATTCTTATAAAAATAAAATAAACTTTAATAAAAAAATAAAACATGAAAATTACTAGTAGCTCATGGAAGGACCCGATCCAAATAAGAAACCGAATAGTAATGGAGCGATACCGCACCATGTATGGATCGATACCGCACCATGTATGGATCATGATACCCCAATGAACCTATAACCATCTCGCCTTTAGCAATATGCTCACACTTAAAGGTCCAACATGGAATGTAGCCTTCATGTTGAGTAGTCTAATCAGCATCATGTCTACCTCTCAAATCGCATTTGTGTAAGATTGACTCATTATCACATGGTTGAAGAATCCCTTGACGAAATCCAAACTGCCGCAATACTCGATCAGGTCTATGCCATCAATTATATGGAAACATATCAAAGGTGAGATAGCGCACCATATATCTTTCCCAGTAATACAATAATCAGGAAGACCAACATTCATGTCATCAACATAAGGTTGTCATATAATCTATACTCAAGAAATGTTAGATATAATCAATGGTTTGAAATTTGTTTAGAGAAACAAGTATAAGACATGAATCACACTTTTATCACCTGATATGTTGTAAGTCGATCAAGATGGTGCCTATATTGAGTTAAGACGTGCATGCTAATCGAAGTAGTCCGAAACTCATCTCTCCAACTATAAAAATAAAATAACAAAGCATAAATAAATAAATAAAGTTAGAATTTAAGTTTATGCATGTATCCTTAAAATAGTAAAATTTGTGGTAATATTATTGAGAAAACAAAGGTTATGTTTAGTTAAGAAAAACACCCAAAAGGGGGGGGGAGGGGGGGGGTGAATTGGGTTTTTAAAATCTTTTCAATCACAACAAAATTAAGCAAAAGATAAGCAAAGTAAAGAGATAGAGTTGAGAGAATTCAAACTCGAGTTTATAGTGGTTCGGCACTTCCTTGCCTACGTCCACTCTCCTCAACCTCCTAACCGAGTGAGGGTTCCACTAACTTGAAGCTTCAACCAAGCTTCCAATCTTCTTACACTTAGATTCCGGCTCCAATGGGCTCTTACACAACCTCTTCAAGATTCAACCCTCTTGAAGGCTTTAACACTCGGATTGTTACAAGATATAATCACTTAACCTAGCTTAAAGATAGCTCAAATGCAAGACAAGGCTAGGATGATAAACAAGAGTGTACTAAAGGATATGCAAGTGGTGATTTAATGCACAATGAAAGAAAATAAGAGCTTTTTGATCAAGAACAGGTAGGTAGGCTTTGAATGCAATTGTTCTCTTATCAATAAATGAAGTGGAGCTCTCAATTTATAGGTTTCTAATCTCGGGAGTCAAAATTAGCAAAAGGCAACCTCGTCCGGTCGAGCTAGGGGTCGACCGGCTCACTAGCCATTGGAGCATTTAATGCATGACAGGTTATCGTTGCCTCAACCGGACCTCGACCGGTAAAGGAATCACCTCGACCGGGAAGAGAAGGCTACTGGGAGAGAGATAAGGTTTTTAACCTTCCTCGACCGGTCCTCGACCGAACGACCTCAACCGGTCGACTGGTTCCTCAACCAGTTGGCCATAGCCTCAACCAGTTAAGCCTTTTTTGCCCCGAAAAACCTATTTTTTGATTCCTTTCTTTTCTAACACTTAGGCAATGTCTTTAGGTAAATTATTAAGCCAATTTTGAAACATTTTGTCTAAGGTAAATTAGTTAAAAACTCGGGTTTTAATGAAATCAACATTTTAAAGAATAAACCGAGTTTTCTAAGATGCATGAAAATGTATGAAAATCCTAAGTGCACTCATGCATTCATCTTACATTAGTTTCCTATGATCTCAAGTCTTCCAAGCGTCTCGATCTTGTATCCATTTGGTCATTTGATGAATTTTCGAGTTTATACTTGAGATTCTTAAACATTAAACCAATTAGTTACTTAACCATGGTTTGTTATCATCAAAACCCGATTAGGAGAACCCTTGGGCTAACAATTATAATATATATCGAATTACCAATGGAGGTGGAGGCAATTGGTCATCATGTGGAACTATATGTAAAAGATGAGGTGTAATAAATGGGAACCTCTCCCATACCCATAACTGGAGTAAAATCAGTGGGCCAAATATATCATGTGTATCAATATGAGATGGTCGACACAATTGTCGATAAAGGCAGGCTAAACAGGCACTACCCCAACTATACCTACCAGCAACCTCAAAATCCTCTAAAATGGGTAAAAACATAAGATGCACCTTATTGCTAGACTTTCCTGAAAATAGAAAACCTCCAATGAGCTATAAGATATAAGTCCTAGTATAACGCGAAATAGACTTCTCATCCATGTAAGATGAAGGCGTTGCCCATATATGTTTGTCTCCAGGAGTGAGTTTTAATAGAGAATAACATACACGCTTCCAATCTAAACATGTGCTACCAATAACTACAACTCCATCTACTGGTAGTCCAAAAAGAATGACAATGTCCTACAGTGTAATCGTGCACTGCCCCTAAGGTAAGTGGAAGGTATGAGTCTTAGGTCGCCATCTCTCGACAAATGAAGTAATAAGGTGTCAATTTAAGGAAATGAATCCTAAGCGTGCAATACCATAGAAGCCTGCTTGCTGCAACAATGGAATAATATGCCCATCAAGTACACTGGTGCGATGGAAAATCGCCTCACAACATCGACAATGAAGCTCCTTAGAGTCAACACCTATCCATGCTAGAGGTGACCTGTGTGTGCCCTATTCATGTAGAATTGTAGGATCCAATGGTCCCGACTCCATCATGGAGTGATACCTGCATATAGTAATTAACCATTAATTCTTGTTAACATTAGTATGATTACAAATTTAAAGACATTACATAAAAATATCATATTATCAAAATGGATAATCTTTCATACTTTAATTGTCATGAGAAAGGGGATTGGAGGATTGTCCTCTATTTTTTGTGGGACAGTTGCAACAATTATGCCCCTCTATTTTACATAAGCCACATCAAACCCTAACTCTTAGTTCCTTAAAATCCATTTCATTCCTTATCCTTGATGATCTAGGATGCCCCTTATCCCTCATCGAAGTTGGGTTAGGGTGGAGAATAGGAAAATCATGCTACGACCAATAGGATTCATGTGGAATGGGATTAAATTAAGAAGCGTAACTGTTGGCATAGGCATCCATCCTATAGTATTTTTCAACAAATTGCCAACTATCAATCCCCATATGAGCACAAACATCTAGCACATATGTGCATGGAATGCCAAATGATTGTCACTTATTACAACTACATGTACCTTCATTCAACTTAACAACTTGTTTGTTACGTCCTTTATCCATATGAAACCCATGGAGAGTAGTAATTACTTCAAATGTTTGATGAATTTGATGGAATATAGTCACATTATGTCCACTAGCTTTGGCTTCAACTCTTCTAAATTTATCAATTGCATACGCAGTATACATATCTCCAGCTGCCATTCTAGCAGAGATACACGTATCTTCACTCTACTAGTCTCAAAGTATGACACACATCGACAAAAAGTTAATTTAACAAGTGCGGTGATAGGTAACATCCAGGCTTCCTTAAGCACCCCATTTATGCATTTAACAATATTTGTGGTCATCTACCCATACCGATATCCTAGATCGTATGTTTGAGTCAATTTTTTAGTGTCTAACTTTGAAAACCAAGCCACACTTTTTTCATCTAATCATTTTAACTCCATGTATCTCTCATACTTCCGCAGTTGATGTTGATATCCAGCTCTATACACCAACTCTTTTAAGACCTTATTATTACATATGTCATTAAAATTGCTCACTACATGCCTAAGACAATATCGATGTTGCGCATGAGGGGGGCTACATCCAACTGATGGATTTCTAACAACAGCATTTATTCCTGCATGGCGATCTAAAATTAGGCATATCTCTTCTCTTTGAGTGACGTGACACTTTAATGCAATAAGAAACCAAGACCAACTATCTTATGATTCTTCCTCAACAATTGCAAACACAAGGAGGAATATATGACCATTTGCATCAATTGAAGTAGCAATTAAAAGCTTCCCCATGTATTTTCCATATAAGAATGTACCATCAATTTGTATAATTGGTCTCCAATGCTTGAACCCTTCAACACTTGGTCCAAATGTCCAAAAAACACGCATAAAACGCACGTTCCCAAAAATCCCTCCTAAAGGTATTGTTTTCCAAACAATCTTTATTCCAGGATTAGTTAGCTTAAGGATGTTCATCCACTTTGGCAATGCTTGATAAGATTCATTCTAATCACCAAAAACTCTAAGCATTGTTTTTCTCTTAGCTTCCTAAATTCTCCTCTAATGGATATCATATCCAAATTTATACTTCACTATCTGATGTAATTTAGTAATAGAGGTGGTGTGATCCCTTTGAATTACATTTTGGATCTCTCTTGCAATCAATGCAGAGTCCAATTGAAAGTGGTCTTGTGATAATTTAGGATAAACACAAGTGTGAGAACCTGCATACTTGGTTATCTCAAACATTTTATGGCTTTTACGACAACATGCACGAAGCCTCCAATTACATCCTTCCTACCACTTCTTACATCTCACTACCCACAATTGTGGTTCTGATTCACAAACAACCAAATGTTGATTCCGACATATTGCATAACGTTTTACAACATATTGCAAGTCTTCTTTACTCTCAACTCTCAATCCTTTAAACAACTCGTTGAATTCATTCCACAATCCAATACGTGATGTGAGAGGCTCAGTAGTCATGTTATTGATTGCATCCCAATTCAATTGTTTGAACATTAGGGAAGACATAATATGTTCACCATCATCTAAAGAAGTCTTTTTTGTTGGAAGTTTATCATCATAATTATTCTCATTAATCTCGTCCTCATTATAAAATTCCACATCATAGTCAACATAGTTGTTTGTCGCTATAATAACCGACTAAGTCACTACTGCCAAATTCCCCCCATTTCGTCATTTTGTGCCAAATTCCCATCCATATCATCAGTGTGCATTGCCAAATTCCCCTTTGTTGATACTTCCACATTAGGACCCATAATTTCATAATCAAATAATGGACTTAGCCTAGATGAATGATCCCTTGGACGTGTCTGCAAGTACATTTCAATAGGATTCGACGGTGGGATTTGTGCTACAACATGAAACATTAACCTTACATCATCATCATCTTTAATTGGTATAGTTAATGTTCCTGCTTCCAATCAGAATAAGAATTTGATATCGAAATATCACGGATAACATCGTATGAGTGCAATCAATTAACATAACACAACTTATCCTCCAACTCATCATATTTTCTCAAATTGTTCACTAAAACACCTTTTTGAGGAGGACAATTGTAACACACCCCATTTGAGTCATCAATTATTTCACTATCCTTGTAACACATAATTGTAATCAAACTATCCATTCAAGTACCTAAAAATAATCAAATAAAAAATATATAAGATTGAATTGATAATAACTAAGAAAAAAAAATAAGAATAGTAACAATGATGATGATAATAATAGTAGTGGTAGTAATAATAACACTAATAATAATACCAATAATAATAGTAATAATAATAATAAATTATCCACAATTGCCAACTAATAGGAATATCTAAACATGTTCTAAAAAGGTAGTTTGGAAAATTATTATTATTATTATTACTATTATTATTATTATTATTATTATTATTCATGTTATTACTGATAAAAACAAATTAAAGTAAATTTCAGTTAAATATTTTTTTTCATTATTATTAGCATTAGTAGAACTAAATTTATTTTCATTAATATTATAACTATTATTTTAATTATTTTAATTAATAATAATAATAGTAATAATCATAATAATAATAATAATAATAACAATAATAATAGTAATAGTAATGATTGAATCCCAATACCTTATTTAGTTAAAATACCAAAAATCTCGTATTTGCGTAAAAAGAAAATTAACTTTCAAAATGAATAGAATAGTAATTTTCATATCACCATTTTAAAAAATCAACCAATGGTCAACTTTGGATTTGATTATATTATTTTGTAAAAAATTATCCACAATTGCCAAGTAATAGAAATATCTAAACATGTCCTAAAAATGAAGTTTGGAAAATTATTATTATTATTATTATTATTATTATTCATATTATTACTAATAAAAACATATTTAAGTAAATTTCATTTAAATAACTTTTTCATTTTAATTAGCATTAGTAGAACTAAATTCATTTTTATTATGATTATAACTATTATTATAATTATTTTTAATAATAATAATAATTCTAAAACTCAATAAGTTACAAAAATGAGAAGTTGATTTTGTTCAAGATAATAAATTCACATGATAACATAAAATTGTGAAGCATCTATCAAATAAATTAATAAATGGAATTGTCATAGCGCCAAAGAAAAACAAACGAAAGCACAAGAAGGCATTAATGATACTTCAACGACTAAAAAAACCTCAACAGAACCCAACCAAACCAAAATGATTTACTAACACAAACAAAACCCACAATCTATAACTCAAAAATCTTCATTTATCATTCCTTAAATTCAAGATAAGCATTTATCTATGTTCAGTCAGGGTAAAGGAAAAAAAAAAAAGAGAAGAAAAACTTCAGTAATTACAATAAAATTGTGGGTTGTCACTTGTTAAGATTCATGGCCACGGAAGCATAACTTTTTTGTGATCCACAAAAGTTTCTAAGACGGATAAACAATTACAGTAGCTAGCACTCACATTCTATTTGGCTCATAATTCAAAGTTGCAGTATCAAGACTCAGGAGGTCCTGAAGCACATCGGTCTCAGTATCTCGAATTGGTATCAGGTAATACACAAAAAATTCTAATTTAAGAGCTCAAAATAATTTTTAAAAATTATTAAAAAAATAAATACAAATAAGTAAAGTAAAAAATTAATAAAATAAACTTCTATTGTATTAAAATTATTCAAATTATAATAAAAGCATACTTTTGGGATGATATATAATAATATTTAAAAATCTCTAAAAATATTTTAATTTAATCACTTGATAATAAATGTTTCTTATTGAATATCAAAAAGATAAAAGTAATTTTTTTTTATAAAAAAATTGTTTAAATTAAATATTTTGAATTTTTTAAAAATATTTTCAATTATTAAAAAAAACCATGATTCATATTTAAAAAAATAAATATAATTTTTCTTATAAAATAAATTCATTAATTTTAATTTTTATATAAATATTTGTTTCCTGTTTATTTGATATAACCTAATATTCATTATTCGTTTTTTGATCATTATAATTGTCATCAAATTATTATTTAAAACCCAAATCCTCAATTCTATTAGATACTCATAACCCTCATCCATAGTCAAACACCTATCTCTCAATATACCCATTTTTCCTCTAAACCCGCAACACCTTATTTATTTGCAAAATACCACAACTCCCTATTTCTCTACATAATACCCATATTTGAAGAGTGTATAGACCAAAGACAAAATATCTTTGAAGATACAGAATGATGAAAATGCAAATAGGGATGAAGATGTAGGGTTCGAACTCTCTATATTTTTCATTTTCGTGGGTTTTGATCCTCTTCTCTCCTCCACCATCTCTACTTCAATATTACCTTTTTTTCCAATACCACTTAAATAGCTTAATCTCAACATGATTTTGGAGTCGTCTCAAAGTTTCCATGGGATTCACTTCGAGATTGTTCATTTATACGACTCGACCGAGTCGTACTAGTCTCGATCGAGATTTTGAACCTTGGTTTGGCTGCCTAGAAAATATTGGAAATTGAAGGAAAAGAAAAAAAAAATAAAGTTTAACGTTTTGCTGTTCTTTAGTTGTAGTAGAAACTACAAAGAAAACTGCTGCGTGGAAGTATTTTCAATTCTTTTATTTTATTTAGATTTTCTCAACAAACAAATAGAGCATGGGTTTTTAGTTTACTTGGTTTCATTGTAAAAAAAAAAAATGAAAACTTTATTTTTTTTTCAACTTTCCCACACTTTCTTGGTAACCAAACACAACCACATCATCAAACGTAACCACAAAACTTATAAAAAACACCCAAGGGCAATGGTGTCTCGGATCTGCACTTCACCTCCTTCCTATTGATGTTGATGCAAGGAGCTCCACTCCATGGTGAACGGACAGGAAAATGGGTTTTCAAGCTGAGAAAAAAATGGGTTTTGACACATAGAAGAAATGGGTTGGTGAAATGAGTTTTCATTTCTCTTCAAATATAAAATACTATTTTTTTTCCATTCTCAATCCTAAGTGTTCAAAAGTGTTCGTAAAATTAGAATTATTTTCTAATCTACAACATTTTAAAAAATAATTCTCTCATTAGCTGTACATTCATAAAAAATCCGTCGGACTGTGACCCCGTGGAAATAAATATTGAATAATAAATAACTTACTTTAAAATTTTATAATAAAAAAAAATTAATTGTGATTATTATATTCATTCCCATTAATCCCTTCAAACCAGCAGAATAGGAGGTAGAGAAGACTGAGAGCCCTGGAAAGAAAGGTCTCACCGAATTCAAATCCACCATGTGGAGAAACTCACAGAGTCTCTATTCAAAACTCGTTTTCTCCCGAAACCCTAACCCTAACCCTACTTTTCTCACTTCTTCATCCATTTCCTCTCTCGATGCCATTGTTAGACCATTCTCTATCGCCTCAGATGGAACGCGAACTGTCGGATCTACCATCAATACGACGTCGTTGTCGGCCAGAGACGCCGTCGACCTTGCTCGCCACTACGGTCGCTGTTACTGTGAGCTCTCTAAAGCTCGCCTCAGGTTGGGTTTTCAAAACTCGTAGTGGTTTTTGTTTGATTTTGGAAGCAAAATTCGGTTTAGTTTTGGATTTGAAAAGCAAGAATCGTGACTCGGATACTGTTTTGTTTTGTTTTGTTTGTTCTGGATGAAATCAGTTGTGCAGCTTTTCTCGAGAGAATAATTTTGGAGCTTACTGAATTAGATTTCCTCAATGCATCATTTTGTTTGATGAAAAATAAATGGAAATGAAAAATTGACTATGGTATTTCATGTTGTTTTGGTTCTGGAGAGAAGCCAAATTTTCAGTAGAGTTAATATTGTTAAAAAGACGAGATTCACAGTTTTATGTTTACTTCTCTTTTCGGTAATTTTCTCAAAAAAATAAAAAGAAAAACCCTTTTGCTCAGAACTTTCCTGTAAACAATAGGAGCCTAAGGCTTTTTCTGATGTGCAAAGGAATTAGATTAGGAGCCTGGGGCTTTTTCTGATATGCAAATGAATTAGATTAGGAGCCTAGAGCATTACGATCTCAGTTGTGATATTCAGGAGAAAAGAAAAATGGTTTTTTAGGTGTAAATAAAATGTGTCATCCGCAAAACTAAGGCGTCGGGTTTTTTTTTTTTCCTTCTAAATTTTATTTTGCTTTGTTTTGTTTTGTTTCATTTATCTATTTATTTATTTTTTGGGTCTGAAGTCTATATGTTGGCCTAAGGTAAGTCTTATTGTCAAATAATATTTTGTCTTGATACAAAATGTAACAAATTGAAATTCTCTTTGAAATATGATGTTTGAAGGGCACCTTTGTAATCAACTTTCAGGCAGATTTAGTCCTATTTAGACTTCTGACAAAAAAAAAAAATCACCAATGTTGTGGAATAGCACAGAGAGGGCTAGAATTATATTGTCCATTTCAAGTTCTTATAGGCTATGTTTGGTTTTCGGAAAGTTTGAGGGAAAGTAAATAGTGAGGAAAAGTAAAAGAAATGGAAAAGTGAAGGAAAATATAAAATAGACTTAAAATCCATAAATTAATTTTTTATGGTGCTTTAAACTCATTTCATGTATTTTAACTCTTCTATATAAAGATTAAATAATTGAAAAATGTACAAGTCTCTACCTAATTTAAATTATATTTTATTTTCTTTCATATTTTCCATAGTAAAACCAAATATGGGAAAACACCCTATTTGACAACCCAATTCTAGTGCCAACTCCTCTAGATTATCAATCATCCCCATTGGGTTGAGCTCACTCCTATCATCCAACCAACCCACTTTTGCCTAAAACCCATCTTCTCCATAACATCTAGAAGAAACTCCAATTACAATGATCATAAGCCTTCTCTATGTCAAGTTTACAAATGATTTTAGGAGTGGAGCTCTTTAGCCTTGAGTGAATGGCCTCGTTAGCAATTAGGGTTGTGTCTAAAATTTGTTCTCCTTCCACAAAGGCATGTTGAATATCGAAAACTACTTTGCCAACAACCCTCTTAAGCTTATTAGTTAGAACTTTGGCTAAAAGCTTATATAAACCCCCTATCAAACTAATGGGTTTGACATCTTTTAAATCCTCTGTGCCCCTTTCTGAGGAATCAAGACCAAGGAAGTAGCATTTAGAATCCTTACATAGGAACCTTGCTCAAAGAACTCTCTAAAGAATCCCATCACCTCTTGCTTAACAAAATCCCAGCATTGCTGCCAAAAATACAAAGTGAAACCATTTGGCCTAGGAGCTTGTCCCCTTTTAAGCTAGATAAGGCAAAAAAGACCTCCTTTGAGCAAGGAGCCTCCTATTCCCTTGCATCTGCACTCTCTAAACAAGAAAAGACCATTCTGTTAATGCTGGGCCTCAATCCCTTGCCCTTTGAAAAGAGACCATGGAAAGCATTCACAACACCAACCTTAAACTCCACACACTCGGAAAACTAGACCTTTTCTACTCTGATTCTAGCTAAATAATTTCTTGTTTTGTGAGCATTGACCATCTTGTGAAAAAAAATAGTATTCCTATATCCTTCCTTCGACCATGAAACTCAAGACTTTTGCCTCCAAGAGATTTCCTCCATTAATGTCCATTTGGTATAATCTTCCAAAGCGTGCCTCTTAACCTCTCTCTCTCTTCAAAACTAAGGACAAATTCCCTTTTCTCAAGGTCCTCAAAAGCAAATTGCTTCATTGCATCTTCCTTCCTAGTTGTGACAAAACCAAACACATCTTTATTCCACGCTTTTAACTCCTTTTTCAACTCTTTCAACTTCCAGGCCAATATGAAATTGTGAGAGTCTCTCACCATAAAGCTTGTCCACTAAGCTTTAACTTGCTCTATGAACCCCTCTTTTAGGCACATGTTCTCAAACCTGAAGGGAGTTCTTCCCTTTCTCATCCCTTCACCATCTAACAAAATTGGAACACGATCCAAGAATGGTTTAAGGAGAATACTCTAGAGAATATTGCTAAACTGACTCCCAATCTTTAAGCACAAGGAACCTATCTACTCTTGATACAAAACGATTATTCAAATCCCCGCACCAAGTAAAGGGCCTCTAATCAGAGGTAAATCCCTTAGATTCAACTCCTTTATAATCTATGAGAATCATCTTATAGATGGAGAGCCCTTGGAACAATTCCTCTTTTCCTCAAGGTATCTAACTATGTTGAAGTCCCCTCCAACATATCAAAGGTCATTCCATAATCCCTTGATATTAGCCAACTCAACCCAAAAAGCCTCATTATCCCCCCTGAGAATAGGACCATATACCCTTGTAAACAACCACTTAAAATTGCCCTCACAATTCTTGAAACAACAAGAAATGGAGAAAGCACCCACCTTTGTCTCTATGAGCTCCAAAACCATGTTATCCTAGAACATCACTGCACCCCCTAAAGCTCCCCAGGCTTCCACCACTCTCCAATCAAGAAATCTACTTGCCTCTAAGCTCCTCACCATCTGAGTCGACATCTTCTGAACTTTACTTTCTTGTAGACGAACCAAATCAACTTTTTGAGACCTTATTAAGGATTTTAAACTCTTTTGTTTGTCTCCATCAGCTGCCCCTCTAACATTCCATGAAAGAATCTTTAACTTCATTGATTAACGGAAACAATATCCGCCCACTCTTAACACTACTTTTCTCCCTGATTGACGTCCTGTCATAGTTAACTGAGCATGACAACTTTCTTAGCTCTTTGTATCTTCTCAACAAGGGATTCAACTTGCTCTTAATCCTAGAAGTTGAAGCTTTATTACCCCTTCAAGCCTACATTATTTTAACCAAGGCCAAAACCTCCTTTTCAAACCCTCTATAGGCAACCTTAAAAACCTACTAAACTCCAACAACTTATTCTCAAGCCAATCAATCCTTGAAACCACTCTATCGGGGTCATTGCAAAAGCCTCCCTTGACTGAGTTGCCATCCGCCCTCTTAAGCTCCTCTCCAAATGCTTGGTAAGCTCTAGCGGACTCCCATTTGGAAGGACCACCTTCAAAGGACACTTAGAAACGGTCTCCACATTTAACTCCCTTGAAGACGATCTCTTCGAACAAGCCTCAGTCAACACAACTCCCAAAAAAAGAGAGAGAAGAAGAAGAAGAGACCCCACCCCTCGTAGAAGTGGAAGGAATTGACGCACCTGAAAACCTTGCTGCCTCCTCCAAGAGGGCCTCCTTGGTTGCTGTCGGCAACATTGCTATACTCGCTCAGTCCACTTTTGAGGACAAAACTGACTGAACAAAAAGGGGGGCTTCACTCTCATCGCCCTCACTTTTTGCGGCGTAGGGCACAAAAACATCCGAAGATGGGATGCAACAAGGTGATTGACCCTGATTTAAGGAAGGCAAGACTGGGCCTCCACTAAAGCATCCATTTTCTTGGCCTCAAACCAAAGAACTCTTTGATGGGCCTCTAAATAAACCCAAAAGAACCTTCTTCGCTTGGCTTCCTTCACAAAAGAGAGGGCCCAAATTTTCTGAAGGGGCCTCAGTCAGTTGAGGCCCACTTGCCCCCTCTGCCATCCCTAGCTGAGGGCTTAAGCTAGGCCCCACTTTAGGTGCCTATTTTATGCAGTCCCAGATGACTCCCTAATCGACTCGTAAATTGCCACCTTTTTAGCCAAACCCTCTTCCACACATACTCCCCCCTTAGCATGCAGAGAGCACACACCATCTTCTTCCACCTCCATTTTCTCTGCAACCAGTGTTTGGAACCTGGATCTCACACCATAACTGAATAGTGTAGAGTGACAAGCCCACCACCACATTCAGCAAAGCCAGCCCAAGTCTACTGTCAGAATTGACTAAAACTCTGGCCCACTGCAAATTCTGCTCGAATGTGGTGTCTTTCATGTTCTGCCACTAAACCCCCACAAGTGTTCCCCAACTTTTTGAACAGACTCTTATTCCAAAGGTGCAAAGGAATCCCATTATCCTCTCCCAATTCTCCTTAGCATTAACTCCTTTTCTATAACAACCTGCAAAGGAGACCATCTGTCCAGAAAAAAGGGCTTGCCTGCAAATACCTTGTGCCCACTTCAGAGAACTTTCTCTATGTCAGAGGACAACTCAAATTCAAACAAATGAGAGAACTTGAAGGAATTTTGTATGAGAACTTGAGACTCAGCATTACAACATGCAGTTGCAGGATTTGATATGTACTGACCATGAAGCAATATATATTAACCATACTGAGTATAAAATTGATTTATAATTCATTCATATATTTTCTTTCCTGATAAGAAACCAAAAATATGTTTGAATCAAATGAAACAATTTCAAGATGAGAGTGACGTATTTGCACTAAAACAATATCAGTTCTTGGGATGCTAAAAACTTGTCCCTGTTTTTTAAAATGTTTGCATCGAAATGTTTATGTAAAAGTGGTAGGATTTAGGGGATTCCACTGGCCTTTGACTTGCTGTGAAGTGGTAGGGATGCCAATCCTGGTGGTTATTCAATGGATAGAGAGGTGCATGCTAGCCCATGCAATACCTGTTCTATGATCTTGTAAGACATTTATCTTGTTGGCTGTTCTGTTTTTAGGTCTTATCATTGTTGATTACTGCATAGATTGATAATCTTGAAGGTTGTAGTTTGTACTGAGGGAGATCTTAGTTGTTCTATGATCTCACAAGAGTGGAAGGCACCCTCTGCTCTTCTTTCTGATGGAATTCCATTTTTATGCCCATGTTGTGTATTCTACATTAACTTGGGTTCATTTTGATGCCTCTCTTGGAATAAAGGTGGTTAACAAGTTGTTATCTGTGTATCTATGAGTGTTAAAAAAATAGTACTTGTTGGCGTATACAGGATGCTCCTCTCTTTATACTTGGGCCTTGACCGTTGAGTGAATGTTTGAAATCATTTTAAAAACTTCTTATGCCGTACCGTTTGCTTGACATTCTTTCCAGCATGCTAGTTGTAGCAACTTCTGGGACTGGATTTGTTCTTGGCAGTGGCAATATCATTGATTTTGGTGGACTTTTTTGGACTTGTGCTGGTACCATGATGGTTGCAGCATCCGCTAACTCCTTAAATCAGGTTTCTTTTGAACTGCTTATTATTATTATTATTATTTTCCAATCACAATCATTTTCATATTACAAGTACTGTCTATGTGTGTGTGCGCGCGCATGCGCATGCGTGCATGTGCTAGGCTGCTTGAATTTTCAGACTAATCTTTGCATTTTGTATTGTTAGGTGTTTGAGATAAATAATGATGCTAAAATGAAGAGAACAATGAGAAGGCCACTACCTTCTGGTCGCCTTAGTATACCTCATGCAGTCACCTGGGCTTCTTCTGTTGGTGTAGCTGGCACTGCTATTTTGGCATGCAAGGTGGTGCCATAAACTCTATCGCCCCGTTTCTTCATGTCATTCAATGATACAAATGCAAAATAATCCCTTGTTGTTTGATATCTTGAATATTCTAGTAATTGGACTCATGTTGCATGTTCTATGACAAGGTTGTTGCAGGCTAACATGTTGGCAGCGGGGCTTGCAGCTTCTAATCTTCTTCTTTACGCCTTTGTATACACTCCATTGAAGCAAATTCATCCAGTTAACACCTGGGTTGGAGCTGTTGTTGGTGCTATTCCGCCACTGCTTGGGTAATTTTTTCTTTAATGTGGGTTTGGCTTCTTTAGTTGCAGTTGTGTCTCATAGGACTTCTAAGAATTTGTTCTTAGGCTCTAAGTTCTTCCTTGATAGTGCACAACATTGTCAATGTCCTTTTATCCTTGTTTGCTAGAATTCCACTAAATTATCTACATTATTTTTACAATAGAATTAATTCCTTGGTGATTTGTGGATAGAGTCTAAGGTTTTAAGTTTTGGTTTGCAGAAAGAATGTTTTTTAAAGATTTTCTTTTTTGTGGTGTGCTACGGATAAAAAACAACCCAACTGAATGAGGCCTCATAAAATTCACAGCTGGCATGTCTACTAGTAGAAATAGTCATTTGTGGAGTTGGATACTTGGAATCACCATCTTTTCATGTTGCTCATCCCTTGTATTACCAAAGTGATCTGCATAGAAGTTCCCCTGTAAGGGTGTGAACAATCTTGCAGTCCCATCTCATATACATTAAGGGTATGCTTATTTTGTGAGTTTCTTAATTGGGGGAATGAGTACGTCATTTTCAGATATAACGATTATCATGTTTGGGGGATAGATAGGAAATTTTGATTTCCTTGGATGTGAGATCCCCTCCAAAATTGGGGTAATCTGTTACCATCTTAGTTTGTTATTTATTTATTTATTTTTTAATTCCAATTCATAACAAATGAAAGTAAAAGAAGACTGGATAAGCCATTTTTATTTATAAATAATCTAATTTTTATAAACATTATTTTAAAGATTGTTATGTAAATTTGGATTAATTCTCTAGTGGCTGCTAAGATAATCAAATGCTACAATGAAAATATAACTTGACCAGAATCTCAAAATCCTAACTTTTAACTTAATGTTAGAATGAGAATTTCATATCCATTATATTTTGGGGATCCATTTCTGGAAATATGATTTGTATTCCCTAATTTAGGAACCAGCAAACCAAACATGCTCTAAATGACTTAAATTCTTCCATTGGCGCTTGTAGTCAGTTTCTTGTTTTTTCTCCTTGAATGAGCTTTACCACCTCTTTCTGAATTAAACTTTCTAAATCAGATTTAATAATCATCCTTGGATATTTTTGATCTATAGAAGTTAAAGCCTTTGGAAGATGCTCGGGGCTCAACTACATAGCTGGTGCTGATACCTATGTTTCCTTTCCCATATAGCCTCACAGTAAAACTGTCATTGAAGTCTTTGCAAGCTGAACTACAACTATACAGAGTATCTGCCCTTGGCACATGCATCAGTATTTAATGCAAAAAGTTCCATTTTTCCTCCATTCTCCCCTTACCCTAGAGTTGTAGTAGAGTACTTTTGCTAGTAGTATCTCTTGTAGATGTTCCTGATATGATCGTTTTTTCTTTTTTGGGTATTGATAGGTACCATATAGGTAGGGCTCCTATGGGGTTTAGGGTGGATTGGGGATACCATCGTCACATCCTTGTGGGTTATTTGGCTTGAAAGGAATGCCTAGATTTCTTCATGGATAGGGTTTTTTAAATTGAAAATATACATCATTTTTTTGGTGGAAAGGGATGACTGGATTTTTAACGATAAAATGTAATTATTGACTGCATTATGGAAGATAATATATTTTCTCACATCTCTGTAGATGTTAGTTACCGAGGTGAGAGTTCCATTTAACATCATTTTGGATAATTGAGTTCAATCTGCCCTCCAATTAGGAGGGTGGTGGCACTGGTGGGCATAGAAGCTGAGTTAATTTCTGTATCAGTTTGGGTTTTAAAACTTAACTTCTGAGAATGTTCCTTGGACAATTCGCATTAGATCAACATTGGAGAACACACTGGAAGGAGGTGAGACTTTGTGTGAAAATGACTTATTTATTTATTTATTTTTTATTTTTTATTTTTATGAAAACAGAATGTCATTTTGGATTGTAGTTTTCATGGTTGTTTAAGATCATACTTAACCTAACCTAGCTTTTTGAACCAGTTTCTTGTCTGCTTGTGCCCATGGTATCAAATGCATGCATGTGCATACAAACATTCTGCATATCATATCCACTGGCTATATATCTGATCTGACATGCTCATGCCTATCTGTTTTGGGTTTTAGGTGGGCTGCAGCTGCCGGACAGGTTTCACTCAATGGAATGATTCTTCCTGCTGCCCTCTATTTTTGGCAAATACCCCATTTTATGGCCCTAGCATACTTGTGTCGTGATGATTATGCTGCTGGGGGGTATGCTCCTATCTGCATTTTGTATTTTGAATGCATGAAGTTAAATGCTATGTCCATGCTTTATCATATTCCTTGTTGTCAAAGTCAGAGCTGTGGCTTTGGGATATACTTCATGGATCTTGTCCCATTTGGCTGTATAGGAAGAATTCTTCAGCAAGGGATGTGTTTAGCCATGTTCTATGTAACCTTTTGCCTTATGTGTTATAAGCTGAAAGTTGATAAACATATGTGACCTGGTGGCATGATCCTTTATATCTTTTTACTATGAACATATTGATGAAATTTATGAGTACACATTACCAGAAAAGGGTCTTCGGTTGGACAATAGGGATTTTGTCACCTTGTTGATTTTCTGCATACATCTTATAAAGAAGCTGGAATGCTTGCATGGCATGTCCAGTGAGTTTGCAGCATGTTTACACTTTTTGCTTTTTGACCTTCTACTCATTTCATCTTTTTTATGCATTTAGGTATAGAATGCTTTCTTTTGCTGATGCATCTGGTCGGAGAACTGCAGTGGTGGCTTTGAGGAACTCCCTGTACTTGATTCCATTGGGTTTCATAGCCTATGATTGTGAGTTACATTTTCCCAATTGTAAAGGATTTTTTGTTGGAAATTTTTGTTGTCTTTCTATTTGTTCTACTTGACAAGTTCTAAGCAATCTTTCTTAGTAAATTCTGAAAACTTGCAAGTCCCTACTCAATAACACAAAAAGCAAGTGAAGGAAAGTTGATGTGAGAATTAGAGCTAGTGCACCCTTGAATTAGTGAAACGTGATTTAATCCCCTCAAAGTCCTTTGATTTTTCTGTAGAGGTGGTGGGGGGAAAGTTGAGAGGCATTATTGAGGAAAGGGGAAGAGGCCTTTCAGCTTGGATTAGGTTCAGGGATTTGAGTTTATGCTGCTTGTTGGAAAGGGTGGAAACTTGTTGTAGAGACGAAGGCTTGGTGAGGTGGAGAAAAGCTTGGGAGGGTCGGAGAAAGTTCAAGATGGAGCGTTGTTAGAATGGGGTAGGGCGTTATTTATTTTGTTCAGTTGTGACTGAGGAGGCGAAGAAGTATTTGTTGATTTTCCTAAAGGGAGGGGCCTCCATGGGGGGTGGTCTGTTTTGTGTGGAGAAGCTTCGTTTTCTAGGAGTCGTTCCCTTAGTAGAGATTAGAGGAGTGGTCTCCCCTATAGAGGCGAGGAGTAATCCAAAGGATGGGACTGTTGTTGGGACTTTTGCAGATGCAGTTAGGAAGGATATGACCATGGTGGGAGAAGCCATTTGGCTTGAGCTGGGGGAGAGTGAGATGAAGTGTAGGGAGGAGCAATTGAGGTGGTGTTTGGTAGGGTGGTTTGTAGAGGTTTTAGACCCGCTACTTGGTTTAATTTCGTTGAAAAGTTTGGTGACTAATGTTTGGTCTTTGAAAGGAGGGGTTGAAAACCTCAGTCTTGGGGGGAGCCCTGCATTTGTTTGATTTTGACGATAGCTCCAAGGCAGAGAGGGTGCTTGCAAGAGGCTCAAGGAGAAAGTTTTGCATCTAGTAAGGTGGATTCCCGAGGTTGGGTGTTTGCTTAAAGTGGGGTTTGCTACGGAATTATGGGTGAGGATGTTGGGACTCTGTTTGCATCTGTGGAGTTAGGAGGTGTTTAAGAAGCTAGGGGATTATTGTGGGGGTTTTGTCGCTGTGGATAAAGACATTGTGCTTTTGTCTCATTTACGGTGGGCGAGGATCTTGGTTAAGTCTGATTGGAGAGCTATGCCCGACTCCTTGCAAGTGATAGTGGGGTTTTCCAGTTTTTCCATTCACTTGTGGTGGGAAGCTCCACCTAGTTTTTCATTGGTGATCGGTCCTAAGTAGTAGCAGCAGTGGTTCTTGTGGGCTAGAGGAAAGGGGAGGTGTGGAGGATGGTCGATGTTCAAACATAGGAGTGGGAAAGGAAGGGCAACCCTGTTAGCGTGCAGGCGTTGACGTGTTGCAATTCAGTGGTAGGAATGCTCATGCAGGAAAGGTTGCAACTTTCTGTCTTGCAAAAGTTGTAGGAGGGTGGGAAGACTAAGGAGGCGATGAGAGGCATACAGCTAGAGAAGGAGGGGTCAATTTTGTTGATCCTTGTGTTAAGGAAGGCTTTGGTGGGGTTGAGTTAAGGACTTGGAGTTTGGGCCACTAGTGGATGGGTGGGTGCCAGGAAACTAGAGGTCGTGTTTCCTTTTAGGCTTGAGGCCTTAGTGGGCCTGTTGCTTTAGAGGCCCCTTCGATTTGATTATGAAGTGGCGAGAGCATTAAGAGTGGGGCTATTCCTATGAAAAGTTAAGTTTGGTAGGGGGGTAGTCTTAAGGGAGGGTTGTATTTTATTGGAATTGGCTAAGGGAGAAAAGGGCTCGTTAGGGCTTTGCAAAGGGAGTCGTCTTTCTACAGAGGCTCAAGTGACCTAGCAGAGGAGTTGTGTTGGAGATGTGGTTGAGAGGTAAGAGTCGTTTCCAGCATTGGTGCCGACATGCTCCTGTGTGGCAATCACCGACAAAGCCCTCATGGCAGAGGTGAACAGGTATCCTAGCCCTTCTTTCTCTTCTTTGGGGCTTTTGGACTCTAGAAGCTAACTGCTAAGGATGTTGCTTAAAGATGGTAGTTTGTTGGAGATTTCAAGAAGTTTCGTGAAGGATCCTTCAGGTAAGTAGTTGGTGGTTAGGGCTGAGGAGCTAGAGCCCTCTAAGGCCATGGAGCTTGCTTGTGATTTGAGGGGGAGGATCTTGATAGCCTTCCTAGTAAGTTTGTCTTGTTGCATGGTTTGAAAATGAGATCAACTCCCTTCTAAATAAATTGGAGTCATGAAAAGGGCATGGGATTAAGTTCTCAAACGGAAAGGCAAATCTTCCCTTGGCATCCCATTTTTAGAGGAAAATCCGAAAACCAGAGTGTTTGGTTAATTACAATAGTTCTCCGCTCACTGTCAGGGGAAGGGGAGGAGCATTGGGGATTCAACACTTGTTTTGCGAGGTTGTTGTTTTGTTTTTAGTGTTTGGTTGAGGGTTTTGGGTTGTGATTGGGTTTCCGGTGGGGGGTGTAACTATGTCAAGGTTGTTTCGTGTGTGGATATTTCTTGCTAGACTGTGAAATAATGTAATGACTTCTTAATAATCATTATCAAGTTTCTAAAACTAAAAGATTAACATAGACTTTATGAGACTCTTGTTTTAATTTTACATGAAATTTGGTCAGTGACTTCAGAGTTTCAGTTCCTCCTTTTGTAAAATAGTTAATGTTCTTAAGGTACTAATTACTTATTGTTATTTCAGATTTTGGAGGTGATTATCTTTCTCATTGAATTAATCCTGATGCATACATAACCATCTTTTCTATGGATTTTTGGCATTTTGCTTGGGATTTCGTGAAGGCTGATGTGATGAGTTTCTTTAAGGAATTCTACGAAAATGGTAAATTTGTTAAAAGCCTAAACGCAACCTTCATGGTCTTAATTCCAAAAAAAGCAGGGGCTGAAGCTTTAGGGGATTATAGGCCTATAAGCTTGGTGGGAAGTTTGTATAAGTGGCTGGCCAAGGTATTAGCCAATAGGCTAAAAAAGGTGGTTGGAAAAGTGGTCTCCAAAGCTCAAGGGGCGTTTGTGGAAGGTAGACAAATCCTAGATGCAGTGTTGATAGCCAATGAAGCCATTGATTCGACCCTTAAGAATAATGAGAGTGACATTTTGTGCAAACTAGATATAGAGAAGGCGTATGATAAAGTGGACTGGAATTTTATTCTCACAATCATGAAGAAAATGGGTTTTGGGGAGAAATGGATTAGGTGGATTCAATGGTGCATATTCACTGCAAGTTTCTCAGTGATGATCAATGGAACCCCTACGGGCTTCTTCCAAAGCTCTAGGGGGTTGAGACAGGGCGATCCCCTTTCCCCCTACCTCTTTGTCATAGCTATGGAGGTCTTTAGTGCTTTCATCAAAAGGGCCGTAGAGGGAGATTTTTTATCAGGTTGTAGGGTGAAAGGTCGGAGCGAAGAAGGGGTCCTAATTTCCCACTTGTTGTTAGCTAATGATATACTGGTGTTTTGTAAACCTTCACAAGATCAGTTGACTTACCTCAGTTGGCTTCTTATGTGGTTTGAGGCTACTTCAGGATTGAGAGTAAACTTGGAAAAAAGTGAACTAATTCCAGTAGGGAGGGTGGAGAATATGGATGATCTTGCTAGGGATTTTGGCTGTAGTCTGGGTAGTCTTCCAACCACCTATTTGGGGATGCCCCTGGGTGCTCCTTTTAAGTCAGTTACAGTTTGGGATGGTGTGGAAGAGCACTTTCGAAGAAGGTTAACCATGTGGAAGAGACAATATTTATCCAAGGGAAGAAGGGCAACTCTCATTTGTAGTACGTTATCGAATTTGCCCATCTATTTAATGTCATTGTTGTGCTTACCAAGCTCAGTTAGACGGAGATTAGAGAAAATCCAAAGGGACTTCCTATGGGGTGGGGGCAATCTGGAGCGAAAGCCTCATTTAGTAAGATGGGAGTTGGTGTGTTTAAGTAAGTCAAAAGGAGGATTGGGGGTTAAAAGCCTTTCCCTCCTCAACAAGACTCTTCTTGCTAAATGGAATTGGCGTTTCGCAAATGAGAGAGAGGCCTTGTGGAATCAAGTGATTAGAGGGAAGTATGGAGAAGCTAGAGGGGGATGGTGCTCACAGGAAGTGAGAGAGGCTCATGGTATGGGTTTGTGGAAAGGAATAAGGGCAGATTGGAAGTTGGTGAGTGATAGGTTGGCTATCATAGTTGGTAATGGGAGAAGGGTGAATTTTTGGAGGGATAGATGGTGTGGGGAGTCTCCTCTGTGTATGACCTTTCCCTCTCTTTTTGCTTTGACGGTTGAGAAGGAAGCGTGGGTGGCAGATATATGGGATCCCTTGGCTGAGGGGGGTTGGGGGGGTTGGAACCCTTGTTTTTTAAGAGCGTTCAATGACTGGGAGGTAGAGGAGGCGGAAAGATTTATGGAGAGGATTCAGAGTAAAAGAGTTATTGAGGATGTGGAGGATACGGTGTCCTGGACTGAAACCAAGAGTGGTAAATTCTCGGTCAAGTCTCTCTACATAGCTCTTGAAGCGGGTGGTTTATCTTTGTTTCCTTCAAGCTTCATTTGGAATGTGAATGTGCAGCCCAAGATTAGCTTCTTCGCATGGGAGGCTACGTGGGGCAAAGCCTTAACATTGGATATGGTCCAGAAAAGAGGATGGGCCTTGGCGAATAGATGCTTTATGTGTCTTGAGAAAGAGGAGAACATAAACCATCTTCTTCTTCATTGTTCAAGAACGAGAGCGTTATGGGATCTTCTTTTTGCTTTATTTGGGGTGTCTTGGGTTTTGCCTTTTTCAGTTAGAGAGACCCTTCTAAGTTGGAATGGTTTTTTCCTGGGCAAAAATCGCAAGAAGGCGTGGAGAGCTGCTCCTCTTCACATTTTTTGGACGGTTTGGAAGGAGAGGAATAGATTGGCTTTCAAGGATGAATCATTGTCAATTCAGAGATTGAAACACTCTTTTATTCTTACTTTATGGGCTGAGGCTAAGTTGTTCATAGACGATTGCCCTCTAACTATAGCTAATTTTATTGATTGGTTGGGTTCTAAGTAGGTTTGTGGTATTCGGTTCTCTTTGACTTTTGGCCTTTTTGAAGGCGGGTGTATAGGTATTGTATACTTAGAGTCGCTATTTTAGCGTCTCTTTTTTAATGAAATTCATTTACTTATCAAAAAAAAAAATACATAGCCATCTTTTCCATCTTTTTTCCCCCTTTTAGTACAAACAGTTGAAGTGATTTAGTGACTGGATATGCTAATATCATGTCACGTAATGTTTTGTTTTCAAAATAAAGTTTGGGACACGTCTTCAGTTGTTTTTGCTCTGACTGTGTTGTAGCCTTACCTTGTCAATTTTGATTGTACTTAAGTATTTTATAGTTTCCTCAGTGTCCTGGTTTTACTTGCAAAATCCAGAATATAAAATCCGTGAATCTACATATCAGTTTATTTTAGCATGCAGGACAAGTGCTCATGTTCGTAGAGAGAATGCCAATTAGCATTATTGCTTTTTACATGGTTGTTTGTAGGGATGACAATGAGACAGGTTTTTTAGGTTACTTGATTATCCTACCCTTCTAAGGACGACTTTGGGAAGGAATAATCAGTGTAGGTGCAGGTTTGGGATTTGCTTTAACCCGTTTCAGATTAAGGGCAGGTGTTTATAGTGCCTGCCTTGACTATAATTGTACTAAATCATTCTTTATGTTTTAAATATTTGCCAAATTGCCATTAGATAAATTTCCCCAAATCTTAATCTACTCGAGTTCTTCTGCACATTGCTTTCTCCACAGCTACAATAATGCTAGATGCCTTCTTTGCAACCATGATGCCATCCCTTGACCACAACATCAAATATAATGCTTCAAGAAGTTCCAATACTCTCTCAATGTCATTTTCCATTACTTGGAGATTGATGTGTTTCTCTTTTCTATTTTTTTGGCAATCAAACACTCTTTTTGGGGTTTTGGACCTTTGTTAATTTTTCTTTCAATTTTCCTAACAACCAAGTGTTTTGATTTACTTTGGCTCTGCATGTGCTTGAATAAGTGAGAACACTAGAGTGATTAGAAAACATTTTACCTATCAAATGCTAAGTTTGCATATGACGATCCGATGGTTAAGTCAGCCATCATAGTGAGGATTCCTAAACAAAATAAGTATTGACAGTAGAATGCACATCTTCTTTGTCTTTTGCTTGAGTTTATAAAGTAGTGGTGAGGTTTAACCCTCATTCTCACCTAACCTTATTAGGTAGACCCTAGTGCTTTAGTGTTTTGCATTAAATGTGGGTGAAGGCTTAGTAGAGGTAATCGTTGTTCTTTTGGTGATTAAGGAGAGCAGTGCCACAACATGTTGCCATTAATGAAGACATGACCCTCTCACATGTTGCAATTGATGTGTGTGATGTCTTTTGTATGTTACAATTAATGTAGGTGATATCTTTTGTATGTTACAATTAATGTAGGTGATATCTTTTGCTTTTTGTAACTCTTGTGAAGATGACCATTAGGTACCATGTGCCATCTGTCTGACCTCCATCTTGAATCATTTTGAATAGTTTATTCCATTGTCACATTTTGATTGATTACTTGATGATTATCCAGTCTTCACATGCCCTTAGGGAGTTGTCAATGAGCATTGTTCCAGGCCCTTGCTTGCCAAATGGCACCTGAGATTTGGCCCACTTATCTCTCTCTCAATTTCTTATGCTAGATTTTCTTAGAGCAGGAAAAATGAAAAGAGGGCCCACATTTTCCTAGGATTTGGTGGCTAAAGGTTTGAGATTCGAAGGTTTTCTTTGTGATATTCATTGGCTTGTTACACCTCTTCTTGGTTTTTTTTTTCTTCCTTTTTTTTTTTCTCTCTTTGGTTTTTGTCTTTCTTCCCTTTAGTTTTCATTTTCTTCTTATAGGGTACTTCTTGTTCTCCCCCACCCTAATGGCTATGTTAAGAGTTAGTGTCTCTTGGATGATAAAGGATTATGACATCCTTTCATCATCTAAGGTTGGTAGGTTTTGTCTTAAGGGTAGGTTAGAGGTACTCATTGAGGGGGGCGTGTACCTCTTTATCAAACACTATGAAGTTAGTCTTCAATTCCCCATGCCTCTGCTATTCAAACTTTCTTTTTGCCTATGTTAGGGTCCCTGCCCATAAGTTTAGCCCTAACATCATCATGTTTTAGTAACGGTCTTGGGTTGCTACATTGGCTTAGAATGAGACTTATTTCAAGTCATCTGCCTTGCATATTTCTTTTGGTGATCTTCATCTTTAGATGTTAGGGTCAGGTCATGTAATGTTCATCTTAAACCTGTAGGATCCATGGGCAGTATTTGTCACAAAGGGTCCATGCCCGAACTCTTAGGCAATTTCTATCCTAAGGGTCTAGGGGGACAATTCAAGCAAATCTTGTCCTATACTTGCTCAAACCCTTGGTTAGTTTTCTTTTGGTGATCTTGATCTCTAGATGTTAGGGTCAGGTCATGTAGTGTTCGTCTTAAACCTGTAAGATCCATGGGCAGTATTTGTCACAATGGGTCCATGCTCGAGCTTCTGGGCAATTTCTATTCTAAGGGTCTAGGGGGACAATTCAACCAAATCTTGTCCTAAACTTGCTCAAACCCTTGGTTAGTTTTTGTCCCAAAGGGTCTACGCCTAGCCTAAATATCTGTGGGCCAAATCCTATGTGCCACATGGCAAGTAGGGTTGGGCGAGATAGAACGTCTTGTCAATAATTTGAACTTTAAAGGCGAGTAAAGATTGAATGACCATCAACTGGTAGGTTAAGTTGAGACAAGGGAGTAACCTGCTAGGATGTTTCAGAAGTAGGGGTGGCAAATTTAACATGACTAAAAAATAACATAAAATTTATGAGTTTGGGGTTGTAATATTGTTCTCAACTCATATAACTTGTTTAACAAATGATTTTTGTTTAGGTTTTAATCGTAAATTTGTTTAACTTATTTAGTTAATCATGTCAAAATGGCATGATTAAGACACGATCTGTTTATCACTTGTTTAACACATAAATTTATTATCTTTATATATTTTAAAAATTATAAAAATGTTTTATCCTTTACTTATAAATATCCTATAGTTAAATTATTAAGCTAATTAAAACAAAACTTAATATATTAAAAAAATTTATAAAGATTATAAATATTCCATAATTAAAAACTTAAATAAAATTATAAAACAAATGTAAGATTAAGAGATTACTTGTCTTCTATCTTATAAACATCTTATAATTAAAATTTTTAAATTAAATTAATTCAAGTCAACCAAAACAAAAAAATGTTTTGAGAGTTGAAAATTAAAAACAATGAAAAATTTTGTTAGAAATAAGATTTTATACATTTAAAATCTTAAACAAGTTAACTGATTGTAATTATTTTAATTTTTTTTGATAGGTTGATTATAATTATTTTAATGGGTTTAATAAGTTATAATCATGTTAATGAGGTTTTAATGAATTTAATCAATTTGAATCATGCTAAAGGGTTATTTGTGTCAATCTGTGCACAATCTAACCCAACCATGTTTATCAAATGGTTTACACGGGTTGTGTTGTGTTACTTGTATAATAATGAGTTGCGTTCATGTAGAGTCATTTTGACATGATTATTAAATTGGTCATGTTCATGTTGATTAAATTTTTAGTATTTCTTACTTCATGACATGAACATGACATATTGCCATATCTATTTAGGATGGAGGCCAGATAGGCAACACTTGATATGGTAAATTGCTATCTCTTCTAAATTAATTGCGACATTTAGAAGACATCCCAAGTATTAATTGTGACATGGTAAAGTGCTGTCTTTGTTTATGATGACGTATTGCAGTACAGTCACGAAATGGACTGATTATTGTTATTAACCCTTTACTTGTATTTAATGTGGCTGAAGCAAAAGGGGCTCCTTAACCAAATAAAGTGAGATTGAGGAGGGTCACACCTCCCCATAGTTTATAAACCCAAGTGAAAGATGCAAGGAATGAAAGTATTCTATTCTCAATACTTTTTTTTTTTCTACCTTAGATTTTGACACTCAATACCATGACTAACTCAACCATCAGAATGCCATTAGTCAACTTAGTTTTTAAGTATTAACGTGTTTGCCGATCATTCTTGGCTTATTCCTCTGCTGAGATGTGCAAAGATAGGGTAGGGAAAGTTGTAATTAATCAATGCCATATGTGAGAATATCATAAAAGGCCAAATCCAATTCAACATGGTGTAGACTTCGACAAGCACAGAAGACTAGTCGCAAGTGGTACAACTTCAGGAGCAATTAAATGGCATCAAAAGACGAATGAGTGAAAAAAAGAGAGGAGATGATGAAAAAGGTGAAGGAATTAGTAAAGTGACTGGCTGATGTGAGAAAACACGGGGCTAAGGGCATAGGTGTAAAATGAATTTCCTGTGAATTATCTTAGCAACCAAACAAATTTCAAAATTGGATTTCCCTTTGTTATTTCTTTGCCCTTTTTATTTTGAATATTTTTCCTCCCATTTTCTTGGCAGTAAATTTTTTTTTCCCATTTGTATTTTTAAAAACATTTTGTAGCTGAACAATTGCGGCAGCAAGCAGGAAAGGAGTTCCTTTACCCTCCCTGACTGGGTATGAAACAGGGATGGGGCTGAAATTTACCATAGGATAGCTTCAAGAGGGAGGGCCATCCTTAGTTGTTGGATATAGTATTTGATGATTTTTTCCAACATAAATTGACTGAAATTGAATTATATTTTATGGACCAAGTTTGTACTTAGTGCATGTTATTTGCATGGCTCTTTCTGTTTTCTTATTTCCATTGCCATCCTTTTGAGTTCAATTGCCATGAACTGATTGATTCTCCACTTGGAAGCAGTGCTATATGAATGTACAATTCCACTTCAGTTTGACTTGGTGATTACCACAGAGAGTTCACTGAACCATTTCTCTCTGCAGGGGGTGTAACTTCAGGATGGTTTTGTCTTGAATCATCACTCCTCACCCTTGCAATTAGTGCTGCAGCATTTGCTTTCTACAGAGACCGCACAAAACAAAAGGCCAGGAGGATGTTCCATGCCAGCCTCCTGTATCTCCCAGTATTCATGTCTGGGCTTATAGTTCACCGCGTGACTGATAACCAACAGGGCCTTGTCCAAGACAACTCCGAGAAGACGGTTGAGCTATCATCTTCCTCAGGCACTCTAGAACAGGAGAATGAAAATGTGAGAAGTCAGAACAAGGCAAGGTGGCCTGCAGCTGGGAGTCCAGCAAAGTCACCGGTGGCTTATGCGTCTGTGGCACCATTTCCTTTCCTGCCAGCTCCTATTTATTCGGCTGATTGATCTCTGTATATGCAGTTGAGTTTAATCTCTGTATATGCAATTAAGTTTATGTACAATAAAGATTAAGGTGGGATGTCATCATGTACTTTCTCTTTCAGGTTGGCAACATTTTTCCGGATGTTGGGTTCGAAATAATAATGTTTGGTTTGGCCAATTTTGGTTGAGTTTTACCTACAATGCGATCAGGTAAATCCATTCATTGTATAAGCGGCAACATTTATATGCAAATCAGTTAATTGCTTTTATCCTCTATTCTTTGGCGTACTTTCAAGTAACTCTCAATACTTACTATTTTTCTTCCATTTACCACTATAATGTGATCAGCTGAATCCATTTATTGTATAAGCGGGAACATTTACATGCAAACCAGCGTTTATCCTTTATTATTTGAGAGTTGAGAGGAAACCTCACTTTCAAGTGACTCGATGCTTATTATTTTTCTTCTATCTTTTATTTTTATTTTTATTTACTATTATTATTATTATTATAATTATTATTATTTGATATAGCGTAGGATTTTTTTACCAAAAAAGAAAAGAAAGTATTCAAGTTTGATTTATAACTTGTTTGATTGTGCTTTTACAAATGTTTCTAATCATAAAAATACTTAAAAGCACTATTAAGGTAAAAAAAAAAAAGTGTTTGGCAACATTTTAAAAAACACTTTTAAAATTTTTTTAAAAAATGCTTAAAGTGATTTTTAGATAAAATACTTGGGAGGTGTTAATTTATTTATTTAAAAAAAAATGTTAAGATTTTTTAAATATTTATTAATTACTCCCCAGTGTTTTCCGGTATCCTCCATTTTCCTTTCACTCTTTTCTTCCTATTTCACTCTCTTCTTCCTCTTTCCCTCTCCGCTTGAGTGGAGACTCCATAGGCCAAATGTTCTCATCACATTCAACATCATTGAACTATGCTCCAAGGCCGTTTTGTTGTTCTTCATTTTTTTAAATGTTAGATTCGCTTCAAATTTTTGTTAGGATTTGGGTTTTGGGATTGTTTGGTTAAGAGGAAAGTCTTGGAAGCTCACTTTCAAGTAACTTTCAATGCTTATTATTTTTCTTCTTTTTTTTCATTTACTATGATTATTATTATTATTTGATATAACATAAGGTTATTTACTAAAAAAGAAAAGATTCAAGTTTTATTTAAAACTTGTTTGAGAGTGCTTCTTACAAATGTTTCTTAGTCCAAAAAACACTTAAGAAGTGTTTTTAACATCAAAAATAGGTGTTTGGTAATATTTTAAAAAATAATTTAGAAAATTTAGAAAAATAGTTGAAGTGATTTTAAGAGAAGTGTTTCTTTTTTTTTAAAAAAGGGAAATTTATAAATGCATTCACCTGAACTCTCTTTGCATCCATCTTATTCACACATCCACTTGAAAACTTGTGAACACATCCACCTTACAATTTTAAAAAACCCAAAACACCATTCCCATCATTCAAATATTCTAGAATTACCCCCAAATGGTTTTCAATACCCTACTTTTTCCTTTTACTCTTTTGAATAGCATTTTTTGCTACGATTTGAGCAACAAATGGTGTCCCTCTTCTTGTACCCTTAAATCCACAAGTATTAATTGAGGACCAGGAAACCACCCGACCTCATACATTTGTAACAGTCACAACGGTATTGTTAAAACTTGCTTGAACATGAATAACTCCCTTTGGTATTCCATGTGTACTCTTACGTGAAGCAATATGTTTGTTCTTATGTGAGCCAATTATTGGTATAAGTTTCACCATATTTTATCATTTCATAAATATGAATAAGAGATATATGAATATATTCATTCAATGCAAAACATGATTTTTTTTTCACTTGTACATAAGGTTCTTTAGAGAATCTCTTTTAGAAAAAATATCTTTGTCATTGTTTGTCTCAGATTGGAACAAATTATTATAATTTGTCCCCACCTATGGATTAGTTGACATTTTCCCCCGAATATTCTCATCACTCTCATTAATCACCTTTGAACTTTGCTCTAAGGTACTTTCCATTATGTTTTTTTTTTTAAAATTCTTGATTAGCTTGAAATTTTCCTTAGGGTTTGTTTCAGGATTGTTTGGTTAGGCAAAAAGTCTTGGAAGCTCTCATCATAAAGCGATGGAGTTTCTTGTTTCTTCTTGTAACTTCATTTCCCTGTGCTTCTCTATCTAAAACTCTCTCTGTTCACATCTCCATTTGCAATTGGTTTGTTTAGGGTTTTAAAACCATTTAAGCTAACCTCAACATGGTCTTTCTTTTTAGTCAATACCATCATTCTTTAGCTCAACAATGAAGCCATTAAAGTCATTGAAGGTGGAACAGAAATTAGAAAACTACTACTACAATTTAAATGGGTATTAATTACCAATCAAATATTCAAGGGTTTATTACACTTTACCCTTCCAACTTGTAACGTGTTTTGCACATTACCCTATCGAGTTCAAAATTGAGCAATGTACCATTCATCCTTTATAATTGTATGCAATGTGCATTTTTTGAGAGACAACGTTATTTTTTTGGACAGGAAGGCATGTGCTCTCCATGTGATCGAGGGCAAAAGGGTAATTTTTAAAAAACCCTAACCAGCCCTCCTCTTCCTTTATTCTTCTTCTTATTCTCTCTTCACTCTTTCTCTCTCCTCCTTAATCCTCAATCCTCAATCCTGTCTTTGATGAGATGAAAAGGCCAATTCAGATGACCGCATATCTTGAAATTTTAGGCTTGAAACCTTAACTATGGTAAGTATTTAGAGATGGGCTTTGTTCATCATAATAAAAAAAACCCAGATTCCAAACCCATATTCCATTTTATTCAAATCGACAGTTCCCATAATTTAAAAAGATCATGTTTATGGCAATAAAAAGTTGAAAATCCGACTTCAATGTCAAATCTTCCAACCCCCTAAAAAATAAAATTAAAAGAAGGGAAAAAAACACTTCAATTTTGTATGATTACCTCCAATTCATAGCTAAAGATAAAAATTTTAAAAAAAAAACAAGTTTTTTGAAAAAACCTAAATCAAGAATCTAAAAATCCTAGCATAAATATCATCAAAATTGAAGCTTTTTATTTATGGGTGGCATTGCCATGGAAGACCTACATCACACCATTCTACAAATTTTTTTAGAAAAATCTTAACAAAACCAAAACTTTTCCTTGATGGGTATCTTTTGACAGGTGAAAAAAGAGATGTCTAAATGCTTATCTACATCGACCATAATGAAAAAGAGAGGAAAGAGAAAGAGTGAATCGACCACAATGAATTGGGGAGGAGAGAGAAAGAGTGAAAAGAGAAGAAGAAGAACAACAAAGAGAAGGGCTAACTGGTTAGGATTTTTTTAATAAATTGACCCTTTTACCCTCAGTTACGTGGAGAGCACATGTCTTTTCGTTTTAAAAAATAACATCATCTTTCAAAAAACGCACATGCATGAAATTATAAAGGATGGAAGGTACATCGCTCGATTTTGAACTTGATGAGGTAATATGCAAAACACACTATATGTTGAGGGGGTAAAGTGTAATACACTCAATAATTGATTAAGCTAGAATCTAATTATCATGATATTCTTGCCTTTAGTGAGGCTACATATTCATAAATCTGATGGATTCAAATTAACGTTTGTGCATTTTATTAAATCCATCTTCAGGGAGTCCATCAATGGCACGCATTGTCATGTCGGTTGTTGAAACGCCTATTACTATAGAGCTGAGAGGGAAATGCCCTACCATCTTTGATCACCTTTTTTGTCATGAAAATTTCAGATTAAGGTTCATATTTTGCTCACAAATTGGTTAGAAATTCAAATAGAGATATTGAATAAAAGCTTGGGAATCTAGCCTTCAGGGATGTGATTTTTAGGGTTTTAATTCAATCCTTATCGATTTGTTTGTAGGAGTACATTTTATATTTTTGGACCTAGCTTGTGTTTGGTTGACGAATTGAGGGAAAAGTATGAAGAGAAGTGAAATAAAATTATGAGAATATTTAGGGTTTTTGATTTTGTTGCCAATTGATTTGTTTTAGGGTTGGGGTTTAATTTGTAAGCTATTTGATTTGATTTGTGGTTAGGAAAATTAGTAAATAATTTATTAATTTATTGATAAATAAATATTTAATAATTTTTTAACTTATTGATAAATGAATATTTATTAACCTAAAGAGAATATTATATTTCTAATATAATACTTGTAAATGAAAAAATATATATGAGAGATAAGGCATGTATTGCAAAAAATTAATAATGAGGTTGAGTTCATTTTAGGTATAAAGAAAGGCTAACAACTTTAAATGTATATTTTGAGAAATAATTGAATTAAGAAAATAAAAGAGTTTGTTTGGTTATGTTTTTGATACTTGTTTTTAAAAATTGTTTTATGTTAAAAAAACATCAATTTTTTTTTTTAATATTTTAAGTCAAGTTTTTCATCATATGCCCACATTTAGTACTCAATTACAAGCACAATATTCTAAAATACTTTGATTAACTTGAAATTAATTGGATCAATTTTTTGAATTTCAAATTATTCTTAAAAATTAAAATATTTATTAAGTAATTTAAATTATTAATTATGTTAGACTTAATTTAGAATCCATTTACATAGTAAGAAAAATTTTAAAATATATAGTTCTATGTATAGGAGATGTGAAATATGGCTAATTAAGTTAAGCAAATCACTAGGGGAGGGGGTTAAACAAATATAAAGAGGCAAGTAAGATGATAAAAAAAGTTAATAGTAGAGAGTAAATATATCCATAAAAAAAGGAAAAAAAATAACAAACATGTCTAAGACACATATCTAGCAAAATGGCATATCAAGCTAACCATCATATAAAAAATAACCATGTCCAAGATATCCATATCCAAAATGCTCCTAACTCCCTAGATATGCCTTTGTAAATATATCCTCATCCCCTCCCTTCCCCTCAAGAACAATAAAAAAAGAAGAAAAAAAAAATACAATATGACACTTAAGGTTGAGAAGATGGAGGTGGAAACATTGAATGGAGATATGTCATTATCTCCTCATGTTGTGAGGTGGATGTGGCTTGATACTGATCAAGTTTGGTGGCGAGTTTATCATATTGACTAGTAAAGTCGATTTGATACTAGTCTATATGGTCCTTGATAGAGTAAAATTGACGATCACTGACCATTGCAAGCCCTTTAAAGTAAAAATACCTCAATTGCACAAAATTGATATGGTGATTTGAAACCACTTTTCAGGTGGAGATCAGCTGATGATACCTTTGGTATTCCTCAGTAGCGGCAAAATTCTAGATTTCATACTAGCTTTTCTCTATGCCTTAGCTTTAGAAGCTTTTTTTTTGGATGCTTCCCTTATGCCTTAGAGAGGTAGTCACTCGTTGGGGTGCCATGGAACTAGCTAAACAATCACATAGAAGACAGAAATCCAATGAGTAGAGAGAGAGCGCGAAGGTAGGAAGGAGATTGAAGATTTCCAAGGGAAGATCACTAAAAAGTGCTTGCACAATCATTGTAGAGCAAAACCCTAAAGAGAACAAGTGATTTGGAGCTAAAATGAACCATTGTAGGAGGGTTTTAGACTTTAGCCTCAATGAACCGACTTAATCGGTTGAACTCTAGCTCAATTAGTTGAGTCAACATCTATTAAACTTCCCTAAATCTTGGAATTTTACTCCTAATGCCTCCTCATGCCTATTTTCAAGCATTTCCTATTTTTTTTTATGTCCATTGCCTTGGGGATTTTGAATTTTAGTAAAAAATTGTTCTTTTTAAGATATGACTAAGTGATATGCAATGTTTTGAAGATTAAAGACATCAAAATGCACTATATGACATGTAATAAATATGACATAAGACATTATAAATCACATGACATATGAGCACAAACAATTTCATTTCAAAGCAAAATTATCCTTAATTCTCTTCCTATTTTAATAAAGCAATCTTCATTAAGGGGTTTTGTGAAAATATTGCCTAGTTGATCTTTAGTGCCTACAAATTCTAGTGTAATGTGTCCATTTTGTAAATGGTCTCTAAGAAAATGATGCCTAATTTCAATATGCTTAGTCCTAAAGTGTTGTACTATATTTTTAAAGATACTAATATCACTTGTATTATCACGTTTAATTAGTACATGTTTAAAAGACAAACCAAAATCATTCAAACTTTGTTTCATTTAAAGAATTTACATAAATTGATGATATTGTATTTGTCTTTTGCAGTAGAAAATGCAACCAAATTTTGCTTCTTACCATGCCATGAAATTAATGAGTGTCATAGAAAGTGACAAGTACCACTAGTGTTTTATCTATCAATTTTGCATTCAACAAAGTTGGCATCCAAAAAAACTAATCAAATCAAAATCTCACACTTTAGATACCATAAGCTTAGGTCAATTGTTCCTTTTAAGTATCTTAAAATTCTTTTTACTGCACTTTAGTATGATTCCTTAGGAGAAGACTAAAATCTAACACACAACCATATGCTAAATATGATATTCGGTCTACTAGCAGTTAAGTAGATTAAAGAACCCATCATGCCTTTATACATAGTTGTGTTAATGGATTTACCTTGCTCCTCATTAATAAGCTTGATCGATGAACTCATTAGCATTGCCATGGTCTTTGCATCCTCCATTTTGAATCTTTTAAGTAAGTCTTTAATGTACTTGTCTTGATTGATGAAGATGTTATCCTTTAATTGTTTGATTTGAAGTCTAAGGAAATAGTTGAACTCTCCCATCATGCTCATCTCAAACTCACTATGCATGCACTTAGCAAATTCAATATATAAAGAAATATTAATAGCACCAAATATAATGTCATTACTATATATTTGTACAATAAGCATATCCTTGTCATTGTTTTTAATATAAAAAAAAAAGTAATATCAATATTTCCTATTTAAAACCATTTTCTAGAAGAAATTTGTTTAATCTTTCATATCAAGTTTTAAGTGCTTGCTTTAAATCATAAATGTCTTTTTGAGTTTAAAAACATAGTAAGGAAAATTGTAAACATTAAAATCGAGTAGTTGTTCAACATAAACTTTCTCCGAAATATAACCATTTAAGAAAACACTCTTTACATCCATTTGATATAAAATAAAGTTCTTAAAACAAACAAAAGTATGTGGCATTCTAATAGCTTCCAATCTAGCAACAAGTGTAAAAGTTTATTCATAATCAATTCCTTCTTCTTGATTAAATTCTTAGACTATTAACCTAACTTTGTTTCTAAAAATCCATTTAGTTTCAATTATGGTTTGCTTTGTGGGCCTTGGAACTAATTCTCAAACTTCATTTATTTCAAGTTGATTTAATTTGTTTTTCATGATAATCATCTAATTTTCATCATTTTTTCCTTTATGAATATTTTTAGGTTCAATTTGAGAAATAAGGGCCAAATTATTACAATTAATTTGGTCTTGTGGATGATTGATAACAAACTTTCAATCTCTTGGAAGATCTTGGTTTGATTCTCTTTGCTATTGTTGAGGAGGTGGAAGTGCCAAGCAATAGCGTGACTATAATATATAGTTGCATAATAAAGTGATTTGTCACAAAGTGTGACCATTGGGATGTAGCTATATCTTATAGTCATAGTTGTTTTTATTTTTGTGACTATAGGTTCTCTTATAGCCACAATAAATGCTGATAGTAACCACAGGTGATAAGGAATATGGTAGTAATTAAGTACTAGTCATGACTAAATGCATGTTTTGGACATTGTAACTTCTTTTCCATGACCAAAAGTCATTTTAGGCTTTTTTCCCTTCTTTTTTTTTTAAAAAAAAAATTCTTAAATATAAATTTTGATTTTCTTTTAAATACTGTCAATCATTTTTTTATATACCTACGATTCCATTAACACTTTTGATATTATCTCTAATAAAAATTCTTGTAATTTATATTTCATATTTTGTAATTTATAAAAGATTTATCTAATTATTTATATTTTTTATCCAATCTAAAAAAAAATTATCAACAAGTCAAAAGACATTTTCTCTTATATCAAATATAAAACACAATTTCCTTCTTTGTGTATCTTCATTAAGTTGCTTTATATATTGATATTTATAGTAAAACCTTGATAAAAGTTGTTTGTCTTTTCTTTGTGTCAACTTTATTCTTAATAACCCTACTTAAATAATAAAATCTTTTGTCCTAATTCAAGCTACCCTAATTTAGGCTATTATACTAAATTAATTACCTCACTAAATTTATAAGATAAGAGTTTTATTTTTAGAAATCCTTAGGAAATATAAATTAATAAGTGATGAAGTACATAAAAAAAAAATAACAAACAAGATTTAACAATAGTAATTTTTTACAACTTCTATTTTCTCAAAATATGCATATAAAATTTGTTTGTCTTTTAATTTTGTTTCCATTGTTGAGCATTGAACCTGGGTCTCCTAGGTGAAAGCTAGACATCCTAATCACTGGACAGCAATGAACTTTTGGTATTACTCTCTCTCTCTCTCTCTCTCTCTCTCTTTCTTCCTTGTATATATTCAATCATCTATAGTGAAATTTAGTAAAATTTTTATTAAGCAAAAATACTAGAATTTGATATTTTGATATTGAAAAAAAAAATCATGAAAATGTACTTACTGTAGGGACCCCTTCCCCTAATGACGCATGGCACACATTTCCTAATGACACGTGGCACACGTTTCTATCCGAATTACCCCTATCCGGATTTCCCCAAGAGGACACGTGGAGCTTCTCCTATCCGGACTTCCTTAGGGAGAGGCACACGACACTCGCAAACATCACACCCGGACGATCGTCATATCACATCCGGACGACCGACATATCCTATCCGGATATGTTTGTTCGGATCGTTGACTAAAGTAAGCAAGTCTTACTACGTCATTCCGACAGCCTGCCACGGCCCACGTTCCGCCACCTGCAGAGTGAAAAGACAGGAATGATGGCAAGTCACTTCCTACGATCTTTGACAATTGCGACCCCTCCCACGATCTCTGTCAACCGCTTGTAAGGTGATGATGGCCCTATCACCACCTAGAGACATCATGACAAGCCAAAATATCTCCCTATCATTAAAGAGGGAGACAGAGCTTCTGATATGATATATATGGACCTTCACACAAAGAGGAAGGTAAGTTTTTTGCTATACCTAGTAAAAGGCCAACTGATTTATCTCTCTGAACCATGGTTGACAAAACCATCGGAGGGTGTGTCTGGACACCTTGTCTGGACGCCTTTTGCAGGAACGACCGAACCAGGAATCTATATTGGTTGAGATCGTGCGTCCATCCATTTAGCAACTATATGGATCACCAGGGACGCGAGGCCTCGCCATTGGCGCTGTTTGTGGGAACCTCGCTGATTCAGTCACCGGAAAAGATGGTCACACCTTCCCAAAGCCGTTCATCTGGTAGAGGATAGGAAGATAATTCTGAATAGCGCCAAGCCATCGAAAGAAGACAGTTGGCAAGCGAACGACAACTGCAAGCTCTCCTCCAGGAGACCGAAAGGTTAAGAAAAGAAAACGCGGTGCTACGCATCCAGGCTTCATCGACGGGGCCTCCCCGTCGTCAGCGTTCAAGAGGCCAGGTAGCAAATTCAAGGCCAGAACTAGAGTCAATATACCTTGGGACAGTAGGAGCCATCCCAGAAACAAGCAATGTTAGGCCACATGAGCCACACATTCCCATGCACTGAGCTCCCCATGAGGAAAGCTTAGACTCTACTCATTTTTCAGCAAAAAGACAACGCGATAAAAGGCCCCAGTTTTCAAACTCAATGCGCGCGAGACTAGGCCCACAAGAGCCTAGGAGGCCAAGGCCGCCAGTAGCCACAACCTAGGGAGCGCACCCTGACCCTATGGTCACCCCTATGGTGCAGAACGTTCTCCCACACCGTGACCCCATGGTCACCCCTATGGTGCAAAACGTTCAACTGCACCTAGCGGTGCGACAAGCTGGGAAAAACTTCCCAAATGAGCCACCCATTGGCTCCATCAGCAAAAGGCTGGACGATATGCTCTCCACGCCTTTCTGCTCTCATATCATTCATTACGAGCCCCCAAGAGGATTCCTCGTGCCCAAATTCTCCACATACGATGGGTCCAGCGACCCTTTCGACCATATCATTCATTATCGACAGCTCATGACTCTCGATATAGGTAACGACGCGCTGCTATGCAAAGTATTTCCCGCCAGCCTACAAGGGCAAGCCCTCTCATGGTTTCATCACCTACCTCCCAATTCTGTTGATAATTTCAGTTCTATCAGATGCCTTCGTGGGACAATACTTATGCTCCGCTCGACATAAGAAAAACATCAGCACTCTACAAAACATAAAAATGCAAGATAACGAATCCTTAAGGGAATTCGTGAAGCGGTTTGGTCAGGCCATTGACCGAAATTTCTCTATTGTACCAAAATACTTAGCCTTTTTACGTAGTAACTCTGGTCAAGAAAAACTAGAGAAAGAGTCACTACGGCTTTTGTAGTATTCCGGGTATCGTTCTCAAGGACTGGCTTATGAAAATTGTCAATACTAGAATAAATGAATTGTTTTTGTTTAAATCCTTAAGTGAAAAACAATATGTGAATAATGTGAAACTAAGTAAAAGAAATTAAATTAATAAGAGAAAATGAATATTGATTTTAAATTCAATTGATTCAAGTTTGGGGTTTTCCACAATCCAACCTAGGGTATAGAAATTATAGAAAACAAGGGTATTTTAAGTAATATGATCTTAAGGTTTTGGGATCCTTGGCCACTCGCGATCAAGTTGAGTTCTATAACTCAAAATTGCATCCGAAACCTAATTTTTCCTTTTTAAAACAGATTTCTAAAACCATCAAATGAATGAGATTGATTATCAATTTAAGATTTGGCTTTTTAACTATTCCTACTCCTTATAGCTTTGTTTAGGGGCAAATAACGGTAGGTAAGATGAGGATAACTAATGATCAAGAATTACCAAGAATCACTAGTATCAAGTAATAACCTACCGTATCATTCCCTAAATGAACTCACAAGGATAGGATAAAAAAAATTGATAAATTGTCACTCAACCAATAATTAATCTCATTGTTGTAATAATTCACCCATTGTCCCTATAGGTTTCCTAGCCCTTAGGTTTTCATGCTTCAAGCCCCAAGTTGGATCTTAGCCTCTCATGGGGGTGATGTCACATTCACAATCCATAGTAGGGTAAAAATCCATAATTTGAATCAAAAGAAACTAAAAACAATATATTCAATAAAGAAGCAAAAGAAAACAAACCAAAGTTCTCGTCTTCTTCCTCCTTCAATGTCAAAAACTCCAGAAAAAATCCAAGATTCAAGATTCCTAAAACCTAGAATTGAGAGAGTTTATATAATATCCTCAATTACCTAACATGTGGCACACTCTCATTGGCCACTTATTACAAAATAATTTCCTAAAAATGATTAAAAAAATAATAAAATTGTGATTTCTAGTCGTGTGGGGTCCACCTAGGGCGGATAGAGTGCTTTAGATGCAATTCCCGAGGTGGAGGAGGCGGAACATCAAAGTGGCAGTGGGTGAATTCGAAATTGATGTCATTTCGAAGTGGATTTCGAATTCATAAGTTGAATTTCGAAATCATAAGTTGAATTTCGAAATCACTTCGAAATGACCCTCCAACTTGGTGCAGTTGTCTTCAAATGGCCATATCTTCTTCATTTCAGCTTCGATTTGCAAACCGTTTGAAGCGTTGGACTCCTGACTTCCCGAGCTTCGAAACGATATATAGTATGTATATAATGGACTCCAGAAAGTGCTCCAAATTTGTCCTCAAAGTCAGAGTATATAATGCCATCAGATTTTTGAGTTCTAAATTTCCATGCAGCTAAATCTTGCTTCATGCCTCATTTCCCATGCTTTTTTGCCTTCTTTCTTACTCCATAATGGTAATTTATCATCCTCCAACCTCATGATATCCTTGTTTTTCCTTTCCTTACGTTCAATGAGTCTTGACTCACTTATTTCCTCATTTAGCCCTTTCTTGATCTTTCAAAATCTAAAGTCATTCAATTTGCACAATTTTCTTCCCTTGAACCTAAGATAAATCTCCAAAGTATAGATTAAACTCATGGCTAGGGCCTTAACATTGATTTAGGTCAATTTGGGTGATTTGAATGTCCTTTGGTGCACAAATCATATCGAATATGTGCCATTAGAGCACATATTTTGGCTCCAATCAGCCATACTACAGGTAGAGGCTTATAGCATGGATGTTGTCCTACAGATCTTCAAGCGAAGCATCTGTCCAGACACCCCATTTTTTGAATCACTCGCTAAAAAGCCTCCTGCAACGATGGACTACTTGTTCCGGCGTGCGAACAAATACTCAATGCTCGAAGATGACATGCAAGCAGCCACCCAGCAAGTCTTGGTTGCCGGACAGGCATCCAGAAGTGGCACGAAAAGAAGTGCCAAACTTCCAGATCAGCTAGGGCCGTCCGATCGAAGGCAGGAAGGGCCAAGTCGCCTGAAAAAGCCGCCCCTCACACCCCTTTCCATATCCTATGAGAAGCTTCTCCCTATGATCCAAGACATGGCCGACTTCAGGTGGGCTAGACCCCTCGGAACAGACCCATCCCGAAGAGATCATAGTAAAAAATGTATCTTCCATAAGGAGCATGGTCACACGACGGAGACATGCAGGTGCCTGCATTATTTGGTCAAAAGGCTCATAAAGGCGAGACATCTAAAGCAATACCTCCGCTCAAATGCCAGAGGTAGAGACGCTTCCCGAAATCACAACTCTGGAGCCCCCAGGGCCCCAGCCGCCCCCAAAGCCGTTATAAACTATATTAACAGAGGCCCATCTAACGAGAAGTACGACTTCAAGCGAAAGAGACAAAAGTTGTTACGAGCAGCATTGGTGCGCGAGCGTGTCAACTCCATCCGGCCAAGGATAACTGGGAAGGGCCCTTGCCCCATAGATGGAACAATCATTTTCCCATCAGTAGACCCCACCCGGATATTGTAGCCGCACCACGACGCCCTCATCCTGTCCCTAGAAATTGGAGACTTCGACGTGAGACGCATACTAGTTGACCCGGGCAGCTCGGCCGATCTTGTACAAGCGTCGGTCGTTAGCCACATGGGGCACAGTCTCACAGGCCTCGAAAATCCTGGGCGAATCTTGTCTGGATTCAACGGGTCGTCAACTACTTCCTTGGGAGATATTGTACTGCCGGTCCAAGCTGGCCCAGTAACTCTCAACGTACAATTTTCGGTGGTACAAGATTTATCACCCTTCAATGTCATCTTGGGGCGCACATGGCTGCACTACATGAAAGTCATCCCCTCTACATGATTCATGCCCAATTGGTGTCTCAGCTGATTCGTGTCCAGCTGGTGCTCCTTGATTGAGGGAGTAATCAACAAAATTTATAATCTATTACACCATATAATAGGGTAGTAAAGACAAAGCTATTATAGCATAGTGGCTCTAGGATCATTCACTGGGATGGGTTTTCACTTTGCAAATGATATTAATTCAAAGCTGAATTGGTGCCTTTTCATTTCAAGGTTAGCTTTAAAAGAAAACATAAAGATGAGTTGGAAAAGGTTTGGTTTTAAACTAACCACAAATAGTAACTGATTTTACTTACAAAGAAAAGTGTTTCTTGGAGTTTCAGATCACTAGGCTCAAATTCCTCATACAAAAAAGGGAGTTCCGGTCACTTGTTTCTTTTCCTCGCATTAGAGAATTAACATATAGTTCCTTCTCCAACTGGTGTTGTACAGATGCTTCCCATTAATGGGTTCAAACACTAAATCCCTCTCACTGATGCATCTTGCAATGGCTCATACCTCTCACCTAGCACTTGCCATTCAAGGTGATCTTTAACCTTGGATTACCCGTTAAAAGCTCGCAAGAGATAACTAATGGATGTCTCCTTGGAGTCCAAAAGCTTACCAAGTGTTGGCTATTCTAGAAAATCCTACCTTCAAACCACCTACCAAAGGCTCGCAAGAGATAAACTAGTGCATCTCTATGGTTGGAGATCACTTGCCTTACCAAGTGTTGGCCCAAGTGATTTAAAGGCGTTTTAAGTTAACTAAAAAGATAAAAACCATTAACGGGTCACACTTTCTCTTCATTAAAAACTAAAACAACAAAACTTCCAATTTATGCATGTGGAAACTTGCCTGACTTTCCTCACTCCAAGAGACAAAGAGCCTAACCTCTCATCCTCTGAGGAAAAATCCTTAGAGAATGTTTGGCTAGCAAGAAAACTAACGAGAAAACAAGAATATATAAGAAAAACAGAGCAAGTGCTCTGTTCGTTGATTCTATATATGATATATCTATCTATTTCTATATTACATGATCTCCTGGGACAAGCTCCTCCGAGAGTCCCCCAAGAGTCCCCTTTTTTAGTGTTTACAAGAGAGTTTATATAGGAAGGTAATTTACCCTTCCTTGGATACTTCCTAGCTAAGGAATTACATGAGTGGTTGAATACAAGGAGAAAATGGAAATTTAGACACAAAAATCTGAAGAAAAATATCTCAAAGTGTCGGTCGCAAACATCGAGAAGCACTAAGGACCATTTCGCAGGTGAAAACGAGGTCTGCGAGATTTCGTAGACGCACACAAAGGGCTGCGAAATCACTTTGCAGCAAAAGGTTATTCTCGCAGGGCTGCGAAGTTGGCTTTCATCTTGAGGTGCTCAGCTTCCAACTTGTGGCATATATCAGGCAACTTCAGGAGGAAATCCACAACACTGTACAAAAAGGCTGCGAAATCATTTCGCAACAAAAGGGTGATTCCGCAACACTTTTGCAAAATGCTTTCTTCAGCTTGGAGTAATCTGCTTGCAATGGCTGTAACTCCTTCGTTTCAACTCCAATTGTGCACCGTTTGAAGCATTGGATTTTTGACTTCCTGAGCTTTGAAATGGTATATAGCATGTAGAAAATGGACTTCGGGAAGTGCTCCAAAAGTGCGAAAGAAGACTGCAGCTACTGTCCTCTGTTTTCTTCACTCTGTTTTTCCTCTCTCCTTTGTTCTTTCCTTGCATACTTTGAACGACTTTGGCAAAGGGCTATGGAGCTCCAAAGCTTGTTCTTCATGAATTTGAGCTTTCCATTGCTTTGCGTGGATTCCAAATAACTCTCCTCAATCTTGGATTGCTTTAGTGATCAAAAAGCTATCAAAACACCAAAACTTAACACAATTTGATTAGAATTGATTGCAAGGGTCCTTAACATGTTAATTGGGTTAAAAGGCAATAACTACTACTCAAAAGTGTTTAAAAGAGTTAATTACAAGCTATCTAATAGCACTTTTTGAGTAGTAATCACTACATATCATCAAATGGTAAGCTTCCTTACCAAAGATGGGCAAATAGACCTATATGGCAGCCAGTTAGCCGCTCGCCAATGCTGCCAAATAGCACGAGAGGCAGGAACAAGTCAGGAGAACGAACCCCTCCCTGAATCCTCCAACGCGCGGGACCAATAGCAATCATTGGGTCCGACGGACAAAGATCTCCCGGTAGCAGATCCCTTACAGACGATTCAAATTTCGGAAGAGGGTACTCACCTTACAAATATCAATTCCCTCCTGACACCAGAAGAGACCCGGAACATGCAGAACGCCCTCAGACAAAACCATGACGTCTTTGCATGGGCACATTTTGATATGAAGGGAATTCATCCCTCCATTACCTCTCATAGGCTTAACGTCTTGCCAACAGCCAGACCCATCTGGTAGAAAGTTAGACGTTTTCACCCGGATAGGCAAAAAATTATCTTAAACGAGATTGACAAATTGCTAGAAGCCAGATTCATCAGAGAAGTGGATTACCCGGACTGGTTGGCAAATGTAGTGGTGGTACCCAAAAAATAAGGCAAATGGCGGGTGTGCATCGATTACACCAACCTCAATAATGCATGCCCAAAAGACAGTTTTCCTTTGCCACGGATAGATCAAATTGTGGATTCCACTGCTGGGCAAGGGATGCTCTCATTCTTGGACACCTTATCCGGATACCACCAAATCCCCATGTCTCCGGTTGACGAAGAAAAAACAACCTTCATAATGCCACATGGTTTTTATTGCTACAAAGTCATGTCATTTGGACTCAAAAATACTGGCGCCACTTATCAGAGACTGATGACGAAGATCTTCAAACCTCTGGTCGGCCGCACAGTAGAGGTATATATTGACAATATTGTGGTTAAAAGCAAAACTCGAGAGGAGCATGTCCTCCATTTACAAGAAGTCTTCCAACTCTTAAGGAAGTATGGCATGAAGTTAAATCCTTCCAAATGCGCCTTTGGCGTAAGTGCTGGAAAATCCTGGGATTTATGGTCAGCCAAAGGGGGATAGAGGTTAGCCCAGACCAAGTCAAGGCAGTCATGAAAACACCACCTCTTAGGAGCAAAAAGGAATTACAGCGCCTCACAGGCAAACTCGTCGCACTAGGACGTTTTATAGCCCGCTTCACTGATGAACTACGACCCTTCTTCTTGGCAATATGAAAAGCTGGAGCAAACAGATGGACGAACAGCTATCAAAGCGCTCTTGAAAAAATTAAACACTGCCTCATGCAACCACCCATCCTGAGCAGTCCCCTCCCTGAAGAAAAACTATATATGTATCTAGTTGTATCAGAGTGGGCAATTAGCGTTGTTCTATTCCGTTGCCCCTCACCTAAGGAGTAGAAACCTATCTACTACGTCAGCAGAGCATTGGCGGACGTAGAAACCAGGTATTCAAAGATGGAGCTAACAGCCTTAGCTCTTCGAAGTGCCGCCCAGAAGCTTTGCCCCTACTTCCAAGCCCACCCGGTGGTTGTCCTAACTGACCAGCCCCTTCGCAACATTCTGCACAAGCCGGACATAACCGGAAGAATGCTTCAATGGGCCATAGAGTTAAGCGAATATGGAATTGAGTTCCAACCCAAGTTGTCCATGAAAGACCAAGTTATGGCTGACTTCGTGCTGGAATACTCCCGTAGGCCTATCCAGCGCAAGGAACCAAGTGAAAAAGAGTGGTGGACTTTGCGGGTCGATGGAGCCTCACGATCATCTGGATCCGGAGTAGGGCTCCTGCTGCAATCACCAACAGGAGAACATCTGGAGCAAGCCATCCAGCTGGGGTTCCCCGCCTCTAACAATGAAGCGGAATATGAGGTCATCCTATCCGGATTGGACCTCGTCCTGGCTCTATCCGTCTCCAGGCTCCGGGTCTATAGCGATTCTCAACTTGTGGTCAGGCACGTCCAAAAAGAATATGAAGCTAAGGATGAGCGCATGGCACGATACCTGGCTAAGGTGAGAAACACCTTACAACAGTTCTTCGAATGGACGGTCGAAAAGATTAAACGGGCCGAAAATGGACGCGTCGACGCATTAGCAGGCATAGCTGCTTCCCTTCCCATCAAAGAAGCCATATTATTGCCTATACATGTGCAAACCAACCCTTCCGTCACGGAAGACTCCACTTGCAATACTATTAAGGCAAGCCAAGCAAATAGCTAAGAGTGGACGAAGGACATTATAAGCTATCTCCGGACAGGCACTCTGCCCAAAGAGCCCAAGCAGGTACACAAGATCCGGGTGAAAGCTACCCATTTCACCCTGATTGGGGGGCACTTATACAAGCGGTCCTTCACAGGTCCCTATCTTCGGTGCCTAAACCACTCAGAAGCCTTGTATGTGTTAGTTGAATTGCACGAGGGGGTATGTGGAAACCATTCTGGCAGACTATCTCTGGCGCACAGGGCCCACTCGCAAGGATATTACTGGCCCACGATGAAAAATGATGCGGCAGCCTACGTAAAAAAATGTGACAAATGTCAAAGGCATGCCCCCATACCACATGTGCCATCAGAGACATTGAAGTCAATTCAGGCCCCAGGCCCTTCGCATAGTGGGGCATGGACATAATAGGACCCCTACCAACCGCACCCGCTCAAAAGAAATTCCTGATCATCGCCACGGATTACTTCAGTAAATGGGTGGAAGCTGAAGCATACGCTAGCATCAAAGACAAAGATGTCACCAAGTTCGTATGGAAGAACATCATCTGCCGCTTATGAATCCCCCAAACCATTATAGCCGACAACGGTCCACAGTTTGATAGCATCACTTTTCGGAATTTCTGTTTGGAACTAAACATCCGGAATTCATACTTCACATCGCGTTATCCTCAAAGTAATGGGCAAGCGGAGGCCACAAACAAGACTCTAATCACTGCCTTAAAGAAGAGGCTCGAGCAAGCCAAAGAAAAGTGGGTGGAAGAGCTACCCGGCGTCCTATGGGCTTATTGAACCACACCCGGACGTCCGACAGGAAACACTCCCTTCGCCTTCGCATACGGTATGGACGCAATCATTCCTACTAAAATAGGGCTACCCACTATCCGGACCGAGGCAAGAAGGCAGGATGATGCAAATGCGGAGTTAGGAAGAAACTTGAACTGGGCAGACGAAGTAAGAGAAACTGCATCCATCCGGATGGCAGACTATCAACAAAGGGCATCCGCTCACTACAATCGCAAGGCAAAGCCCAGAAGCTTAAAAAATGGTACGCTGGTCCTTAGAAAGGTTTTCGAAAATACTGCTGAGATAGGAGCAGGAAAGTTTCAAGCCAATTGGGAAGGCCCCTATATAGTATCTAAGACAAGTGAAAGTGGAGCTTATCATCTACAAAAGCTAGACGACACCCCATTACTCAGACCATGGAATGTGTCCAATTTAAAGCAGTATTACCAATGAAAGAAAGAGACAAGTACAAATATGAATAAGTATGTTTTATTAATACTTGTGAAGTTGTATACAAAGAGTTCTCCGGACTACAAAATACAAAGAGAAGATAGTAGTAAAAAATTACAAAAAGAAAAGCTCTCATTGGGAAGGCTTGCCGTGCAGCTTCTCCTCCTCATCCGGGGGAATCGAAGGGACGTCCCGCTTGATACCATGTTTCTTCATACAGCAACGGTAGCCGAAGAAGTACATTTCGTCTACCTGCTTCTAGTAGTCCGCTTCAAATTCCTCCCTTTCTGCAGCAAACTCAGCCTCCAACTCTTCTTTTTGCGCTGATAAACGCAACTGCAAATCCTCTCTCTACTTTTTCTCGATAGATACCTCCGCCCGAAGTTTCCTCACCTCCCCCTCTCAAAAGGGTCATCTCGTCCTCCACCTCAAGCAGGCGGGCGTCCGTAGATTCCTCCCGACTCTTTGCCTCAGCCAGCTCCATCCGAAGAGCCTCGTTGTCATCTCGAGCAGCGGATAAACTGGCCTCGGCCTGCTCCAATCTCAAGCGTAGTTCCTCTTCACTATTTATGCGCTGAGAGATGAAGGCCTTCATATAGTCAGCGATCCACAGCAGGTCAGAAAAAAGATCACGTTGTTGAGCCATTCCGCGAATACTGCTCACCAGCTGTAGAAAAACCCACAAACAAGAAGTGCAAAAATTACAACCCATGTAGCAAACACATCAGTATGGCGAGAAAAACCAAGAAGTAAACTATACCGTTTCCGTCGCTTCGAACATTTTTGTTGAAGGCACAGCAACATCTGAGCCGGATGGAATCCGTTTCAGCATCTCTCCCAACTCCGCATAGTTGAAAGGACTAGCGGAGATGCAAGATGCATCATCAACGGGACTCCCCCCTAACGAGGCATTAGGGAGTGACTCCTCCCCCGGGTCCGGGGCCCCATCATTCTCGGCCAGCTGGGTCTCTCCGGGTGAACCCCCATCCAGAACCACCACCGAGGCGGTTGGGTTCTCTACTACCATCTCTGTCTCGCTCCCCTCCGGATGATCCTCCTGGACGAACGAGTAGCTGACTTCGATGGCTTCCAGAAAACGATCCTGAAGCCGCCCGATGAGGCCAGACTTTAAGTCGCGCGCCGGACGAGACCTCCTTATAGCTGGCCTCTTCACCGATATAAAGGCAAGGGGGCTTGGCTCGTAAGGAGGCAAACCCTGACTTTCTGCCCTCGTTTCTTCCATTGGGGGTGCCGTAGGAGGCAATGCTTCAGCACAAAAGGCCCCGGCTGCATTCGCGTCCGGATGGGGAAAGTCGGGCTGATTTACTGAAGTCGCTTCCTTAGCCAGAAGAGCCAGCCGTCCAGTCGTTGGCACTAAAGGCCCCGAATGGTTGAGACCCGCGAGACATCCGGAGCCGCTTGAAATAGAGGGCAAGATGGGGAGATCTGGCTCTCTTATTGTTATTTCCTTTACAAAAGTGAGAGGCGGTATTACCACTTCCTTTGGGGGAGATGGAAGTTTTATTTCTTTCCCTTTATTGAGAACCAACTTCTTCTTATTTTTTGATGGGGCGCCAGCAGGAAGAGAGGGCGCGAAGCATTTTTTACCGGAGTTCTCCGCAAAGTTCCCTCTTTCCTCCTTCCTTCCCGATCGTCGAGGCGTGCTTGGCGTTTCTAAGCATCTGCCTTGCGTACCTCCTTGTAGAAAGGGAGGTCTTTTAGAACATAATGCTCCCCAGGCACTACCTTCTTTGGCAGCTTCCTGGGGAGAATATTGATGACGTACGCCTGGGGCTCCCAGACAACGGCCAGCAAGTTTTGCGCAGTGAGCAGCGTCTCATGATGCCTCTCAGCGGCAGTAATCTCAAATAACTTGTTCAATCGTGAGAAAGACGCTTTTTCTACCCACTCGACTACGCAACCCCTCTTGTCCGGACCTGCATTATCAGGAACCAAAGATATTAAGCCATCTGATAACCCCAAAGCAAGAAGAACAACAAGACGAATGCCGGACAAACCTCACAAGTTGCCTTACCAAAAAGCACCAACGAACGGTTTGGGGAAAACGGCCTCTCCGGATGCTCCAGTAGCCCAGCCCAGGCACCCCGGACCAACACATGTCCCTTGGCTCCTCCCTTCGTCGAATCCGAAAGCTCAGTCACCAGTTGAAGAGAGGGCAGGTGGGCAACCATGCTAAAGATGTCATTTTTCCTCTTCTTGAGGGAGTAGATGAAAAGAACCTCCAACAGCGAGAGGTCTAGGTTGAACAACATGCTTAGAATGTTGCATCCCATCAGCACCCGAACCATGTTGGGATGGATGTTAGCCGAAGGAATCTGGGTAACGTGAAGAAATTCCTTGAACAGTGACGGGAGGGGGGACCGGAGCCCAACATTGAATTGCTCCTTGGTAAAAAAGATGGCATTGTCCTCAGATTTCTCAGTCGTCATGACCTCTCCGTCCATAAGTTCCACAAGCACGCCATTTGGGATGCAGAAGCATTTTCTCGAAACTCCCTCACATTCAACTTATCCACGGCTTTCTCAGCATGAGCATCTCCGGACGAGCTAGATGAAGTAGCCTCTTTGTTCGCAGACATTTTTTAGGCTGGGGCTGAAAAGAAATCTGCATGGAGGAATGCCAACAGTCAAACACAGCAATCCGACCCCACAACCCTAACTACAAAAACGCTCAGAAAACCTCACATCACCAACATACCCATCCCAAACCTTGTCTCAATCCTAAAAAAGGACTCGATAGCCCACAAAAGTTACAAGGGGGCAACAGAAACCCTAAACACACCCAAAACACAGGCAAAACCTCCCGAAAAAACCCTAGAAACCAATATCGACTCCCAGTCGCAAAAGAAACTTGCCCAGCAAGTCAGAAACAACCAACAAAGCAAACGCAAATGAGGAGAAGGCAGAGATAGAGAACATACCGAGTGTAAACTGGCAAATGGAGATGAAATCCGTAGTGCAGTCACCGTCATGACACGAGTATTGCCGGTAGAAAACCTTAGAGCTTCAGTCAAGAACGAAGATATGCAGAAGGTAGAAGAGAAAGCACTACCAGGAAAAACGCATAAGGAAAAAATGCAAGAGGAAGGAACAGTCTGCTATTTATAGCGAGACAACCTCTTGGTATTCTAACCGTTCAGCTGCGCCATTATTGAAACGACGCGCTGCCTGGGAATACCTAGAGACGGCGACTCATCATATATGCTCTTCTCTCTCTTCGCCCCCGCTCGCCACGTGGCCCAATGAGCGCAAAAAAGTAACTTCAGTTTCAAAAACAATTATTTTTAACCCGCCCATTCCGCTCAAGCAAAATCGGCAAGTTAAAAATGGGGGCATTATAGGGACCTCTCCCCCTAATGACGCGTGGCACACATTTCCTAATGACACGTGGCACACGTTTCTATCCAGATTTCCCCAAGAGGACATGTGGCGCGCTTCTCCTATCCTGATTTCCTCAGGGAGAGGCACACGACACTCGCAAACATCACACCCGGACGACCGTCATATCACATCCGGACGACCGACATATCCTATCCGGATATGTTTATCCGGATCGTTGACTAAAGTAAGCAAGTCTTACTACGTCATTCCGACAGCCTGCCACGGCCCACGTTCCGCCACCTACAGAGTGAAAAGACAGGAATGATGGCAAGTCACTTCCTACGATCTCTGACAGCTGCGGCGCCTCCCACAATCTCTGTCAATCGCCCGTAGGGTGATGATGACCCTGTCACCACCTAGAGACATCATGACAAGCCAAAATATCTCCCTATCATTAAAAAGGGAGACAGAGCTTCTGATACGATATATATGGATCTTCACACAAAGAGGAAGGTAAGTTTTTTGCTATACCTAGTAAAAGGCCAACTGATTTATCTCTCTGAACCATGGCTGACAAAACCATCGAAGGGTGTGTTCGGACACCCTGTCCGGACGCCTTTTGCAGGAACGACCGAACCAGGAATCTATATTGGTTGAGATCGTGCGTCCATCCATTTGGCAACTACGTGGATCACCAGGGACGCGAGGCCTCAACACTTACCTTGAAGCTTCTAATGATGAATTTTGGAATTCTTATTTGATCCTCATGACACTTCAAGCACATAAGTTTTATAGGAAACTAGTTTAAAGCTCCACTTTAGAGATTTTCTTATATACATCATTATCCATGGATCTATGTAAATAAGTTGTAGCTACATTTAGAATATATATATATATATATATATAAAGTTCTTCTAGGACTACTACATAAATGAGTTATTACGAGAGCTAATACATGGTTTCTTCTAGAACCTCCATGCTATAAGTAATGTTTAATGTCTCATGATCTCATTTTTTATATCACTTTAATACAAATACTCATTTTATCCAACAAAATTTAGACTTCAAATTCTTTTATTTTTACATCTTCAAGCGTTGGATTTCAAGTCCTAATATTTCTCGTTTTGTTAACGAGTTTAGATCTATTTGGATTACTTTTTTCCATTTTGACTGATGGCTTTATATATATATATATATTTTTTTTTCAGTTGGGATCTTCATCATTTTTAATGATGTTAAGTCACTTTGGAAAGAAGACATTATTTTGATCTGATTTTATATTACATATGGAGATCTTGCTATTTTTAGATACTTATGCCTCTTTAGAGGCTATTGCCTTTTTAGGAACCGTCTTCCTTTTTAAGGGATGTTGTATAACGTGTTAATTTTTTTCAAGGGCTATTTATTTATGCTTCTCCAATGGCTATTTATTTATAATAATTTTGGATTGATCAACCATTTTATTACCCTTTTTATGATTGTACTCTCTTTAGTAAGACTAATTATAGTCTTTTTAGGAGTAACCCCTATTTCAATATGATTTTCCTTATGTTAGTCTCTTTTGAAGGATTACGACCCTTTGAATATATATATCTATCATGCTTCAAGACTTTGAACATAAAGATCTATCATGTTTCAAACACGTTTTAGATTCATTTACCACTATAATCACTGATTATCTTACTAGGACATCAATCTATCACACTTTGATGAGTTTTAGATTTATATGTTGTAGGATCAGTTAATTATCCTTCAAGGACATTAACTCATATTCAAAATTTCATGTCATTCTTCTGGAGGGATACTAACTCATATTCAAAATTTCATGTCATTATTTTAGAATTAGCTTGTCTCTCCCTAATGGTAGGAAAATTATGTCATGAAATTAGAAATTTGCATGACATGTAACAATACCTTTCAAGGATTTAAATATGTCAGTCACTAGTTGAAGAAACTTCTAGTTCTTTAATGCATATCCATATGACATTCTAAGAGTTGTCATTGTTCACCCAAAGGAACCAAGTTGGTCATATCAATATTTTTTTTTGAATTTGATAGAACATTGAATATCATTCATATGAATTCATGTGCCACTAGTGACATAGTATGAGCTCTTTTGGAGCTTTCAATCAGATCTCCATAACTTGATATACATAGTAATAACATTAGTTATTACCAATGTTATACAATTAATGAGACAAACATCTTGAAATATATTTATTAAGCAACTGATAAAACATAGACATGTATTTGCAAATATGATATGTACTATATTATTAAATAAAAAGCCACAACATAATAAAGTAAATATCCTACATGAGAATTTACTAATATTTTTCTTCTAATTTTATTAAAAGTCAGTGAAACATTTGATCGTACAACTGGTACACATCAAGTGTCATTATATGTTATATCTTTAACAATCATTTTCTTATCAACTAGGGTAGGTTTATTCTACAAACCTAACTTTCTTTTTTATCATTTCACCACTTTTGGTGGTAAGGCATGAACTTTTTTTTCTTGGGAAAACAATTACCCTCATAGATTAAGAAGTTATTGTATACTAGATTTAGATCATATCCTAGCCTATGATCTCATTTCTAATCGATTACATTCACTTTAGGAAATGATTCAGATCTGGATTAATAAGATTGATGATTATTCATGAAAAAATTACTATTCCCAATTACATCTAGTTATAGTGAACTTAGAGGAGGATCATAGTCTTTTAGTGGGCATATCTTTCTTTTACATTATTCTAAATAATTAAACAACTATTATATTTTAATTACATAGAAATTACATATGATAACAAGCTAAATAGAGAATTAAAAATATTTAAGTAAATTTATAAATGTGAAACACTTATAACTATGTCTTTTCATGAAATATGAACACTATTATAGAAATAAAGCATAACATTTATAATTCTAGATATTTCAACTATTACACTTAATAGAAAAAAAATACTATTCATATAAATCCAAATCATAGAAAATTAAGGATTTCAATAATTCGATTCTTAACTATGAGAAAAATTCATATTTCATAACTTTAGGCTATAAAAATATATAAAAATCTTATAGCTTTAGGTTAGAAGTGAAACAACAATTTTTATATCACAATACTTATAATAATCTCTATTTATTTATAATATATTTTGTTTCACATATATGACTTTAGGCCATAAATTTTATATATGGCTTCTAGCCATGAAGTAGGTAACATTAACTAAATAATAAAAGTGAAAGAATAAATTTGTCATAACTTTTAACCATGAATAATTTTATTATGATAAAACAAAATTTTTGCATAGCATCAGCCTATGAAATATTTTCTATATAGCTTCTGGCTTTTAAATTTTCTATCTAGCTTCCAACTATATATTTTATTTGACAATTTAATCATAACAAAAATGTGCAAATTTTTTAGCCTAGTGTGAAGATCAAGTATGTGTTTGGGCTTTATAATGTTGTTTCTTATTATAGTGTTATAAGGGTGAGGCTCGACTATGATAGGTAAGGAAGAAGAGAGTAAAGGTGAGAGACTTACCTATGAAGGATTGGATGCATTTCGAGATTGAGACTTGGAAGTTGAGAGTAAGATGTCTTGGTTCAAAAACTCAGACCTATAAAAGGAAGATTACCGATGCGAATTAAACTAATGTCTATGAGGGGGAAGTGACAAATTCTTAACGTAAGATGTAGAAGTGATGGGCAAATTGGTAGTATTTGGAGTACCCAAAATTAATAGTGAAGAACTAGTAGTGATAGAAGGAGAAGATATGGAGTTTGAGAATTTGGAAGATGTAGGAATTGGTTTGTACAACCAAGTGCTTAAAGATGAAAAGATGTAGGAGGACTCGTTATGGGAAGTTTTGTTATAAAAGATAAGGATGTTTTCCACAAAATCACGTGTCTAGAAGTAAAGATTTTATTTGTGGAGAGATCAAGGCAAAGATATGTATGATGAGTAGTTAAATAGGCAATGAACACACAAGGGACAAGATCGTGGTTCGAGTTTATGAGAAGTCTAGGGTTGTACCCATGAATAACAAAGACAATTGAATATTTTAAGGGATAAGTAATTTGGTGATTGCTTAAAGAGGCAAGAGAAAGGAGATTTGTTACGTGTAATAGGAGAAAAAATCCAGTTGATGAGATAAACTGGAACTTTAAAGGCGAAGGACCAATATTTGAGTGGCATGGAAGCATGATGAAGCAAAGTAAGAGTAGTTTCATTAATATGACAGTGTTTGCACTCAGTCGTACCAACATGTTCAAGAGTATTGTTGAAGTCTAGCCAACTAGGAGCGGTGCTTCTCCCTTCTTCCCTACCAAAGATGTCTGGATAGGTTGTCCGGACACACCCTCCAAAGCCTAAGTCAAATGATTAATTTCAACTCGAGAGATTACCCCATTTTTTAAGCTAAAGAAGGAGTTTGTATTGCGCGCGTACCTTGATTTTGGACTGGAGGAGGGCTTTTATAGTGTTTGGAACGATGTCACATCTGTGCTGAGATGGCTTCTTGGCTTTCGCAGTCATGATGACAGCATAGTTAATGACAAAGCAATCATCACCCTTTAGGCGACTGACAGGGATTGCTAGTGGGGGTGACCTGATGGTTCACTTGTCACTTCAGCCTGCAAGTAGTATGGTGCAACATGTAGCACGTCGCCTGCGGAGACAGGGTGACGACCCATTGAGCGTACCTCTGGCATGAGGAGAATGATTGCTCATGGGAGTGGGTCAGGAAACCTATTTGGAATGCATCGTGCAGTCTTAGAGGAACACAATGTAACCGACTACTGATATTCATAGGTCGGATTAGACATTTTGATCTGGTTATGCTTGTCCTAATAGAGATAGAAGAACGCCACGTGTAGCAAAGGTGGCCTGCCATGTGGCCACATGGGAAAGCCCCTATAAGTATGAGGAAGGGATTTAAGATGTTGTATTCCAACTCGAGAGAAGAAATGGCCAAGACTAGTGGCTTCACCACTTCCATCTGTATAGACGGTTTGAATCCTTGTAGAAAAGTAACATTCAACAAGAGATTGAAATTGTTCAAAGATAGTAGTAACATTCAACAAAAACATGCATTACAAGAATTAAGAGAAGAGTTAGATTTAGACAATGGTAGTTTGTAAGAAGCAATGATTTGAAGAAGAATTTTAAAGGATGGGTGGCCAAGTTGATTGTGTCAAAGGTTAAAATTTAGAGAAAGAGGACTTGTCATGGTTGTCCTGTGAGCTGGGTTGTGGCAAATAGATTGATCCGCTCACTAAAGTTGCCTATTTATTCACATTTCCTCTACTCCGGCCTTGCACCAAGGATGCATCTATCGATAGATCCTTCACAAGGAAGAAATCAAGGAAAAAATTAAAGAAGGTGTTATTATGAGAGCAAAATTGAGAAACAGTGAGAAGATTTTTCTTGATGTTGGAGCACACAAAATATTATTAAGTTTGAAAGTAGAATCACAAGATTTAAGAGTAGTGAATCCTATACGAGTAATGCGGACGTTATTACCATCTCCAACCATGATATCTTCCTTACAACCATACTCAAAATGAATTGAATGATTTTGTAAGTCCGAAGTGACATGGTGAGAGACCTTGGAGTCAATTATCTAGTCTGATTGATTACCCGAATTCTCACGAGTTGTGTAGTTGACTTGTATCCAAGAGGAAAGTGAAAGGTGTGATTAACACACTTTGGCAACATGACCTGGTTTGTCACATAACTAGCAAACCACTCGAGAATCTTTGTTGAATGAAGACCATCAATTCTGATGCTACTGGTTAGACGAAAATTCTTCTTTGTGTGAGTTGTTGGAGTAATTTTTGTTTCCATAATTTCCATAAGAATTCTCTTGAAATTGATTGTTGTTGTTCTAATTGTAGCCATTGTTGTTTCCTTCATAGTTTGGCCTATTTTGAATGGAATTGACAATGTCGTTTTTGCCTTTCTTGTTGTGTTGTTTATGCAAATATTGAGTCATGATGGGTGTCAACTTTTGTTGGATTTGGGTGCTTTAGACTAGATGCATAGTTTAGAAGCCTCTCAACTAATTCTTCAAACGAGATGGGTGACTCTGGCATGTAAGACGACTTCAAGCTCTTTGTAGTGATTAATGAGACCATTGAGTATGTGAACTATGATTTCTCCATCACTTAAATTATGCCTAATCGTGGCAAGATCATCAATAATGGTTTTAACAAACTACATGAACTCATAAATGTTATTCCTTTCTTTACTAACCTTGGTGAGAGAGTTCATGAGACCAACCATCCAAGTATTGGATTTGTTGGCATAGGTAGTTTTGAGTTTGTTCCAAGCCTCCTTAGTGTTTTTGCACCATGACACGAGTGGCCCCACTAATCCAGTAACAACAATTTAGATGGCAAGAAGTAGTACTTGATCTTGACAAATCCAATTTTTGTACTCTGGATTGCCAATTGGTGGGCATGGATAAGTTCCATCCATAAATCCCATGAAATCATATCTAATGAAGAGATTCATCATTTATGAGCTCCTAATTGAATAGTTTCCTTCTGTCAATAGTTTTTGGGGAATGAGTGTGGTTGTCTCGATCGAGATAACTTGTGAAGAGAAAGGGGTTGAATAAGGATTTGCACTATTGGACATAGACATGACTTTGCTTGATTCAGTCATGGTTGAGAGTTTAGATGAGATGAGGATGAAGCTTAAAGATTGTTTCCATGTATTCAATGAGGAGATTGTGGCTTAATAGAAGGAGTAATGGACGGTGTTGACTTACTAGAATTTACCATGGAGTAATCATGAAAATTGTTCAGGATACAGAGTTCTCAATCTGCATAACCAAGTTCATCAAGTTCTCATAAGATGCAATATCAACCTAGCTCAATCAGTCCAAGCTTAATCATCTAACTCATCCTCAAATTTGAAGAGCTTAATTTAGAATCTTATCAAAGAGCAAGGAATATGTAATGAGGATAAGAGAAGTGTAGAAAAACAAAAGAAGTAGAATGAAGAGTAGTGAAAATTCAATGCTCAAACCTCTCAAGCAACGGCACATTGATATCGGATCATATACACTCCTAAAAGCTTAAGATAATTGAGGATGGGGTAAAGGTAACTTTTTATATAAAGGCTTAATCAACATTGGTAATTGGTTTATGTACTGACATTGAACTTTCATTTGTTCTACATCAAACAATCTTATTCAATTGTTAATGCCCACCACATCAACAAACAAATGATGGGTTAGGGCAAACCTCACTATTAAATGATGTGCAACCACATACACCCTCAAAATCCAAAATAATAGGGTGTAAAGGTAAACCCACATATAAGGCCTAGTAAATATTAATAATCAACCGATGTGGGATATTAGAATTCCATTCCGTCACAAATATTCAAACTTCACTCAATAAACTGAATAATCAAGAGAAAAGATGGTTCCTTGCTCAACCATACCCAAATCTAAGGGGAGTATGTAAAGTTAAGAAAGGAATGTTTTGGTTGCCGATCATAAAAAAGGTTAAAATAGTGATATATATGTTAAATTAATTTCCGATATATATATATATAATCTCCCGAGAGAGAGAGAGGAGAGGAGAGGGCAGAGAGAGAGACAGATGATGTTTGTGAGACAAAGGGCAGTGGCAACTCTGCCAACTCTGATGAGAGCTCTGCGGAAGGAGCCTCCAAAACCCACTACTCAGCCGCTGCCTTCCCTCCGACGCGCTTTCTCTCTCTACGATCAGATCAATCTCATCGATAACGTCCCCGAAGATCAACTCCGCTTTCAAGGGTACCTATTCACTTTCTCTATTTCTTTCCTTCCCCCTATTTCTTCCTCATTTCTTCATTATCCCATGTGGAGGCTCAAGGCCAAGGCCCTTTGCTGTATTGATTTTCAATTTCCTTCTTCCAATTTCAATCCTTGTATGTCCAGAAATGAAATATCTATGAATATAAGGTGTTTGTTTATATACCGTTGTTGAAGAGATACATTGAATTACGAAAATTTCGTTTTAGGCAAATTGGCCTTTTCTTGGTTTGGGTTTTATCCAAAAATTGTTTTGGGCACCATCTCTGAAATTGAGTTTCGGCCAACTTTGTCTGACTTGCTGGTAACTGGTTTGAATGTTTTCATCTGAGATTGATGGAGGCATCATGCCCAAAATTTGAATTTTCCTGATAACTCGGTTTGAATTTTAAAGCTGAAATTGATTTAGGTACCATTACCAAAGTCGGATTTGACCTGATTGCATGTGAGTAGCTGTTAAGTTGTTTGAAATTTTGAGCTTTAATTCATTTGGGCACCATTTCTAGAACTTAAATCTGGACCAATTAAATGTAACTGGCCTGTTAATGTTAAACTGGAATTCAGGTAGGCTCTATGTTAGAATACGACTTTGGACAGACTATAATTGACTAGTCCATAACTCCTGATTGAATTTGTACGCTCAAACTGATTTAGGCACCATCTCCGAAAATTAAAGTTATCCTGGCTATGTATGACTAGTTGATTGATACATTTGAATTTCAAAGCTGAAATTGGTTTAGGTAACATGCCAAGAACCAAAACTGGACCAACTATATTTCGTGCATTACTAAGAGTGCATTTGGGAGTGATTTTGAAGGGTTTAAATTGTTTTCTAATCCTTAGAAGCGTTTTTCTTAATTAAGTGTTTAATTTCCAAAATCACTTTTAAAAATCAAGAGAATGGCTTTGGTTTGGCACTTGGTAGGTGTTTCTTTTAAAAATTCACTTTTTGGTCATATATCCTGCTATAAAAAACACTTCCAAAACTTTTTTTAATTTATTTTTTATTTTTTATTTATATCCAAGCACTAATTAATTCTTCATAAAATTGTTTCTGATGGAAGTGCTACCAATAGAGGCAATACTGGCCAAAAGTGTTTTACAAGAATCACTTCCAAATGGCCTCTAAATCATAAGATAACACTTAGTACATATGTTTCTGGATGCTAACGTGTACTTCATTAAGTTCATCACTTTTGTTTCATAGGTATACTGACACTGGATTCACTGTAAGTGGAGTACAGTATGAAGGGAGCTTGCTTTGTGTTGGAAATGTTTTATTGTCTTGGGGTCCAAAGAAATTATCGGAAATCACTGCAGATAGGTACATTACTATTTTTTTCTTAATATGTATAAATACTCTGTTTTGCAATTGCCATATCTAATCATAAATAACTACTGTGAAATACATGCATTTGGCTGCTAAAACTTATCCCTGAGGTATATATATATGTTGTATCCTGGATGGCAAGAGTTAGCTGAATCATTTTTACATGAGGTTATATATATTCGAAGACTAATCATCTTTGATTGAATGGCCTTGGTTGATGAGTTTTGGACTATGCATAAGGCATGGAAAATATTTTAACCTTTCACATAAACTCCACATAGTCAAAATTGGCAAAAAGATATGACAAGAATATTTTAAATTTCTTTAGCTTTCCCAACTACTTATCAAAATGAACAAAATTTTCTCTACCAAACATTTTTAATTGACTTTGAATTAGAATTTCCTTTTTCTTAGTAAGAGTTATGGGATCAAAATACAACTTGAAAGAAAAAAGAAGACAAGTTTACAGAAAATTCAAAACATTTGAGAACACCTCTAGTAGTAGTGCATGGAAAAGTTTTGGTCGAACAGGAATGGGGTTATATTTAATGTTTCTTGTATCATAGATTTGTGCTATACAAACAAAATAGTTTGTATGTACAACCTACAAATTGCCTTAATCAGAGCATTCCAAATAATCACTATAATTCCATTAATTTTTCATGGTAGTTTGGAATTTGTTGTGCGTGCAAGCTATTTCTACAAACCAAAACTTTTATGTTATTTTATGTTGGTTATAGTATGTTGTGATTTGTGTTTTTTAAGGCTAATGTTCCAAAAATGTCAATTGTTTTTGGCATGTGTGTCTGTGTCTATGTGTAAAAATGGAAATCTATTAAAAAATTTGGAGAAATATGAATGTATTAAATCAAAATTCATGAAATATGGAATAAATATTACAACAGCAAAAAAGGCTTATAATTGTAAAGGAAAGTTGTGGATAACTTGTTGTCTAGCTTAGATGCAAAGATACTCATTGACCTACTTATATATAATATGTTCACTAGTTAAACACAATTGATATATTAATTATGAGGTCAACTATAAACATGATTTATAATGGTGAAGTACAGAGTCAGGTTCTAGATAATTGGAAAGTCAAAGCATAGTGTTGGTCCTTGGCCATTAGGAGACTCTATAGTAATGAAAATTTGCAAGTAAGATACCAACTAAGTTCCTAACCTCTAATTGGTGCATCCTATGTAAGGAGAATAGTAATACCATTAATCATTTTTTTATCATTGCCCTGTTGCTTATCTTTGTGGCAAAGGTTATTTTATATAGGAAATGAGATGGGTTGCATCAGCATATCCAATGGACGTGATGGAGATTTTTCATAGGATCAGTGAGGTGGGAATGAGGTAGGATGCTTTGGGACTTCTCTATTCTTTGCACTTTTTGGACTCTGTGTTTGGAATACAATACTAAAATCTTTTAAGGAAAGAATTATGATGTCGGAATTTTTTGGGATAGGGGTCCCTTTCTCTTTTTCATATGGGTTTCAGTTATTTGAAAGTTTGAGCAGTTCCTTTGTTCCTCATAATGTTGGATTAGGTGTAGATAAGGGATAATTCTTGTCCTTGTGGGAGCACCTTTTGAGGGAAAAGCAAACCTCTTCTTTGATGGCTCTTATCTTGTTTACTCAGTCGGCATTGCAGATGTTTTGAAGATGCCCACCATTGTACTTTCCTGGCTTATCCTTGGCTAAATGGCAACAACTTATGCTTGCAGATCAAGAAATTGGCAAGTTTGGGGGTTAAAAAAGCTTCCTCAAAGGGGATTACGAATTCACATGTAGAGGAGATGCCTCCTTGGCCCTTAAAAGCTTGGCTCAAGAGGCAGGGAGTTGTTATGGGGATTTGGGAGGTTCCAGGCTCCATTCCCAATGTGAAAAAAAATAGTTACCTCTGAACAAAAAGGAAAAAAGAAAAGAAAAGAAAAAACAAGCAAACAAACAAACAAACCAAAGAACTAAAATACAAAAACAAAAATAAAAGTAAAAAGGAAGGTGATTTCTCCTTGTCACTAATTGGATAAAAAGGTGGAGCATAGTCTCCTAGGAATACAGTTAAGAGTAAGGACATTATACTTCCTTGGATTTAGAGATTAGGTGGCTGTGGAGGATGCAAAAAGGAGACCGACTACTGGCTAAAAAAAATAAGTGCTTTAGAAGCTTTTTTGGGTTCACTATTTCTCTTCCTTTTGGGATGTTTGTATTTTGGGAGTGATTGGTTCCTCCTTATTTATGCTGGATGTTTCTTCTGGTTCCCTTCCTTCTGAAGGACATCTCATTCCACTTGAATTTGATTTCTCATTCTAATAAAATTTTAATTAGTCTTTTCTTCTTAAAATAAATCCTGTAGAAAACTTTGCTGCTTCTTGATCAATACTGTAGAAAAAATTTCTCTTGATTTTATTTTAAATGAGGGAAAAATTGTTTTCTATTCTATCAATAAGTTTTTTTTTTTAATGAGTAAAGCAAGCATGTATTATCAATAAAAAAGCACCAAAACAGTGTTCTAAAGTACATAGGAAGTATATAATGACCCGCTTAAAAGCGCAAACAAGAGGAGAGGGACCAACAAAAAACTACACCCCCCTAAAAAAGAACCCACCCAATCCACAAGATCTACAATCGAAGAAGGACCATAACTTAAAAACAACCTAGGCCAATCCCATAGGTTACAAAGGAAAGTGTATTTTAGTCCTTGAACGGATTGTTCCTCAATCTTGAAAGCTCTTTTGTTTTTTATTTTCCTTATAGTCCAAAATAAGCAAAGAGGAGCTGCCCTCCACACCTTTTTCTGCCTTTTACCCACAAAAGAACCACGTCATCTGAAGAGCATGTCTCTAACTAAAGAAGGAAGAACCTAAAGCACACTAAACAGGGAGAACAAAAGATTCCATGACACTCTTGTTTTGACACAATGGATAAGATTGTGGTTAATGATCTTTTCCTCTTCAAGCCAAAGGAAACGTCTATTTTCTAAAGACCACCCTCTCCTCTTTAAATAGTCCAACGTGCCCAAGAAGCCTCCTAAACGAAAAAGCCTACCTTCGGCGGAACCCACAATTTAAAAATCACAATAGCAGGAAATGGCATTGTACTTTCTATCTCCAAAGTCAAGTATAGGGCTTTAATAGAGAACTTTCCATTCTTCGATCCTATCCAAATCACTTTATCTTCCTCTTCCCCACACACACTCCTCCCTTGCAAACTTTAAAAAAACTGCTCCACCAAATCTACCTCACAATCATTTAAAGCCCTAGAAAAACGAGGGGCCTAACATCCCCCTTCAACTATTGGGTGCCAAACATACGCCACCCAGTCCTCTCTGATCAAAAAAAAAAATCCTCCTTAAAATTAGCAATAGCATAAACAATAAGGAAAGAAGTACATAGTGCCACATCACCACACCAATTGTCCTTCCAAAATTTCACTCTCCGCCCATTACCTACAAAGAAGTAACCCTATTTGCTAAGAGTTCCCAATCCTTTCTAATGGCTTTCCATAACCCTACCCCATAACTTTCTCTCACCACCTTGGAGCACCACCCTCCCTCTTCTATCCCGTTCTTACCACTTATAACTTGCTTCCATAAAGCTCCCCTATCCTCTACAAACCGCCAATTCCATTTACCTAAAAGGACTTTGTTTAGCTTTGCAAGATTCCTTATCCCCCAATCCACCCTTGCTTTTGTCTGTACAAACAATAGACCACCTTACTAAGTGTGGCTTCTGCTCAAGAGCTCCTCCTCTTCAAAGAAAATCTCTTTGAATTTATTCCAACCTCATCCTAACTGTCCTTGGAATATTGAACAAAGACCTGAAATAGATGAGCATGCTAGATAGAGTACTCCGGATTAGGGTAATCCTCCCACCCTTGGATAAGTATTGCCTTTTCCACATGGCTAACTTTCTGTGAGACCTTTTCTCCACCCCATCCCATACCGCCACGGACTTGAAAGGAGCACCTAGGGGGAGACCCAAGTAAGACAACGAAAGCTTGAAAAGTAATAACAAGCATATGTAATGTTTAAATTTACAAAGAGTTTAATCTAAGCTGTTCCCAGTTTAAACTCAGAAAGTTTCAGAGAAGTGATTAATAACAAGCATATGCAAACCCTTATCATTTGTCAGAACATTAACCCATAAATTCCATATCAAATCTTTGACAAATCATTTGTTTTCCTTTAAATTTCCAGAATTAGGTTTTGAAATTATGAATTTCCTGAGCTTAATAGGTCGACTCTTTGCATTTTGAGCAAATTCCTTGCCTTCTTCTTCCCCTCAGTAGTTTCTCCTTACAGCTCCCAAGTAGCTGCATTCCTTCTCCTGGAGAAACTGCACTGAAACAACCCAAACAAAACTCAAATACCTGATTTCATCGTTTTAGATGGTACTGCCAGTTCACTCCCCTGACCGAACTTTAGGTATTTATCTTTGATCCCACAATTCTCTAATTTTTCATCTGACCCAAACTGATGTGCAATTTTATTTCACAACAGATCCAATTTCAAACTAGCCCCGTTCTTTACATAACTCCATTGCCTAATGATTAATAATCTCAAAGGATGTCCTAAGGCCCCTTTAAATTCACTTATTCAACTATTAACTTTGTGAATATTATAAACATCCTTCTAAAAAAACAAAACATATACAGAGAAAAAGTAATGTACAAAGCATTGACCATAAGTCTCAAAACACTCAAGAAAGATAGAACTACCTCTCTAAAGACCTGGCAACCCTTTTAGACAAAACATCAGCCACCTGATTGATGATCTATATCTCCATGTAAAAGATTACTAAATGCTTCCATTAAGAGCATTAATCCTCCTCATCAAGTGAGAGATTCTTTGTAGCTCTCTGCCACCTAAAAGGGCCCATGACGTAGAAATAGTGGAATCCCCTTCAACAGGATGTTTCCTTGCACCCAGGCTAGCATATATTTGAACCTTCCCAAAGACCTAAAAGCTCAATATCAATGGCAATACTTATAGTTATACCAACTGCTTTGGTATTATTGCTTGCCACCTCCCCTTTATAATCTCTGATAACCCCATTTTTCCCTGTTGATCTAGAACCCCAAAGTGCACCCATCAAAATTAAATTTGGGAGGACCTTGAGATGGAGGAAATCTAGGGCCAATTACTTTCCTTTTCTTTGCTTACTCATTGAAGCAACTTTCTAGTTCAAAGAGATGAGGCTCAAGAAATTGTGAAGTAGCTCATTGAGGATTGATACCGAGATGTGGGGAATAGATTTTTTTAGCAAATAAATCTTCAGTGAAACCAAACCTATTGTTCAAATTTTTTGCACTCTGCTCTAGCCATATTCCCAAATCACATCAGGGTTGACGCTCCTATGATTGTATTCCTTTACCCATACAAAACCATTGTATGAGATTATCAATTTGTCACAAATATTCTTGGGGAAATTCCAAAGTTCATCACTTGATGATAAAAACCTTTGCCACTGCTTCTAAGCATGACAGTAATGGAGAAATATTTAATTAGAACTTTCCAATTTTTTACTAGGTATGAAAAAGAGGAGTGAACTTTTGCAGGTTTCACCAAGCATTCACAATTCTTAGCATTAGGTTTGAATATAAGATACTAGTGGAAAATGTAATCATGAATTTTTAAGTATATGAACTAAACCATCTACATAGAGATGGTTGTGATACTCGTTTATGAGTTTATTTGTTTTCTACTTTAATTAATGATTTATTGCTTCTTATGGCCTTTTCTCATGCAAATTTAGAAATCTTAAAGTGGAGACCATTAATTGATTAGGGGCAATATAATCTTGGCTTTTGATGTGTCAAGGTTTTGTGGTGTTCTCCATAATCAAAATATCCATGTGCATATGTTCTGCATTATATATGATTGTTGTTATCCATGCCATTCAGATCTGTTACTTTCAATTGCTGGGGATGAGATGATCTTTTCTGTCATGAGATTCACCGAGTCTTGATCTATAGAATCTCCTAGGCTGTTTCACTCTCTACAATATTTTCAATCCCTCAAGATGAAGAGTTTCAATCAATTGTGGTGTTAACAGTTAGGTTATGTATAGTTTTTGGTAATTTAACTAGAATAAGTACATTCTTTCATGAAGTCTGCTTGTATTTAACTTATATTTTGTCATTTTTATGCTAATGCAGCTTATCTATCTTTCGAATTGTGCGTCCTATACCAGGTAAGATTTCAATTTGAATTCATTAAGAGCAGAAATTTGATGCTATATTGGAACATTAAGAATGATGCCCCCTAATGCAATATTGCACATGATAACACCTGCTCAAGCTCTAATATGTTTCAATCATGGTATTACTTGTAATCTGATAAACTGCATGTTATACAAGCCCACCACAAATTACTTCAAATTTCAGGTCAAAGATGCAACCATTTTGCATACTTTTTCCTTACATTTTTTGCTTACTGTTTGCTTTCCATCTAGGTAAATGCAACTAACTAAATGGTTAAAAAAATCATCTGGATTTTTCCTGCTCTGATCATTAACAAATAATTGAATGATTAAATGTCAACAGACCATGTGAGGGTGGTTGTTCTTCGTTCTTGTACCCAGAGATAATCTTCTACTGGTTTTTCTTCTTTTATATCAGTATTTAGTTTCCTTGAGAACCAGATACATGTGTCTGGAATTATGGTTAGATCACATCTGGTTGTTAGATACTTGAAGTGTTTCTTACGAGAACACCTCAAGGTCCATCCTCATGGCCTCCACATAAGAACCTATTTGAGTGTATAATATCAACTCTCTTATCTGTATTTAGCTTTCTGTATAGCCATTCACTTCTTGTTATTCATTTCAGAAATTTTGATTCTTGGCTGTGGAAGACATATTGAACAAGTAGATCCTGAGCTTCGACGCTACATCCAATCTACTGGCATGAAACTAGAAGCAGTTGACTCGGTATTTATCATAATATAATTTCCTCCTCGTCCCCACTTTTTCCCCTTTTGGAATTGGATTTATTTAAGCCTAAATTAAGCGGAGGTAATTAATGTGAGCAAGGTTGTTTGCCTGTAAGGTAACATATTTATAACTCTTCACAATTTATCTCAAAGGGGCGCGCATAATTCAAAACTCATTATATTTTATTCTTAAAGCCATATCTATTTCTCAGATTTTTAAATTTAAATTTAGCATTAATTTTTGAATCGTCAAATCAAAATGAATCAGAAAAAAATTTTAAACTCTTTTTGAGATAAAAATTGTTTTATTCAATTTCGAGATGTGGAGAATTTCCAAATTGCTTGAAACTAAACCAAAAAAAATAAAAAATAAAAAATAAAAATAAAATAAAAAATTGGAAAAAGTCAACAGCTGTTCTGGTTGAAAATTTTTAGAACCTTGCAGTTTAGCATGCTTTAGATTCTGAATGTTAATAGTTTAGTTCTCCCATATCTATTTGATATTGTCTTTATAACCCACCAAAACGGTGCGCACTCAAAACTGGACACACAAGACAGTGCCAATCCACAACTAGATAATCATTCAAAAATAAGTTGTGTATGCTATCAATATCACTCTTAGCCATTAAAAACATAATGGATTGTTGTCATAGGTTGTTCTACAGGTATTAAAAATATTGTGCCCCTTGAATTCTTAGAGACTTTATCATTTCATAGAAAACATTTTAAGCCTGGTACCTGTATATTCATATGGGCAGTTCTACTAACCGAGCACCTGTTGTACAAGTGGTAGTAAAGGTGTAATTAATCTTAATGATCATATTCTCCTCCACACTAGGGGCCCTATTGTGTCCTTTTTCTCATTATTGTGTTTGCTACTATACTCCATAGTGCCTAACTGCTGTTGGTTGCCATCAATTTTCTTCTCACTGTTTTCCCTTTTTGAAATAGTTTTTGATACCTTTTCATTGGCAGGCAATAATAGAACTTGATTCCTATAAAAATACTTGTATTTAAAAATGTGAACTTCTGATTTATTTACTGATGCATATCTCATCTATTTATTCGATATCAGCAATAAGACTTCCTATTAATTGCAGCATGATAGATTTCGATTGTGTAAAATGTGTGGGCAGTAGCAAACCAAGTAATGGCATCTATAAATTCCCCATACTCTAATAACTGCTATGGTCTTCAGAACTTCATAATTGTTCCTTCTTGTCTCAGAGAAATGCTGCATCAACATACAACATACTAAATGAGGAAGGCAGGATTGTGGCTGCTGCACTTCTCCCCTATGGAGTTTCTCGTGATGCCTAATTGCTGCTAGCTTCTCCTCTGAGGTTGTGATCTTCAAAATGCGTTTCATTTCTTTTGTTTGGGAAGCTGCTAAAAAATGTCTTAATACCCTGTTTTGGTGGATGTAATGTAGCTTGAGTTAGCTAACTTTTTAATTTATTTGTTTAATAAAGGTGGCCTTTAGATTGTGAATTAAGAGGCGTTCAATGTCTGGTATGTTTCTATACCATCTTTTCTTCCAGAGACCTGCAAAAACATTAAGAATGAAAACCCTAGAAAACCTTTTTCCTCTTATCATTTGAATGTTATGTAAACTCAGAATCCTTCCCATTCAAAAGTCTAGGAATGATTGAATGGGTTCAAATGAGTTATCATGAAATGTAAACCCTTACAATAAGATTAAGGAATAATCTGCATGGCTTACCCATGAAGAAGTCATACCTAGCTTATGAATTTGGATTTGCAAAATTAGGACTTGTTTGTAGCTGTGGTAGTTGTTTCTTCTGTTGCAGTTTTTATTTATTTCATTTTGAGATTCTTGGTTGAAGATGACTAGCCACATGGGATGGAATGGAATGGTGCATGTCTAAATTTGAGAGGGAGTCTAGTGGAGTGACAAGCAAGAGGAAAAAGTATTAATTACCTAAAGCTATGTTGATTTTCCTTCCTGTGAAGTGTTATGGAAAGAAAAATAAAAGAGAAAAAAAATAGAAGAAAAAAAAGGTAAAAAGAAAATTAGTATAACATTTTTCTCTTTTTTGATTGTTTATGAAAAAAGGTTAAGGGGAAGAAAATTAAGGGACAATTTGATCATGTTTTATAGTACTTGTTTTTAAAAACCATTTTTAAGTTCAAGAACAAAAAATAATTTTTTAGCGTTCTATAAAAATAAGGCTCTTTGGCATGTTGTTTTTAAAAAAATAATTTTTAAAAGTAAAAAGTAAAAAACTTGTTACATAATTGAGCCATTATGAACCATTTTTTATTCATGAATTTATAGGATTAATGAGTTTATTATTTAAGTTTTAAATTATTTTTAAAAATTATTAGATTTGTTAATGAATTAAATGCATTAAAGGGGTATTTGGTATGGGAGAATGGAGAATGAGAATGGATATTTTTTCCCATTCCAATTTATTGTGAAATGGAAATGAAAGTGATTCCATTTTCAGTGTTTGGATCAACTTAGGAATTTAAAGTTAAAATGATTATTTGTTTTCCTTACAATGTTCGATAATAATAGGAATGAAAATAAAAAAGAAATAAATTGACAATAATACCCTTATATTTTAGAAGAATAAATTTTGAAAGGTTTTTTTTGCTACTAAATGTTAAGACTAAACAAATAATATGTACTCAATAAATAAATAATTAACCATAAAAAAATCATACAACTCTAATCTACATATATTCAATTATTCTTTTTATAAAAAGAATTGAATAATTTGTCACACCTAAGAAACTATAAAATTATATTTTATCAAAAAATAAAAAAGAAAAAATATATTTATTATCATATTTGAATTCTCAAAGCTAGCAAATGCTTTTCCTATTTCCAAAAGATAAAATAAAAACTTATTTCCAAAAGATAAAATAAAAACTTCAACTTCATTCTAATTTTCAATAAGTATTATATCCAATAAAATTCACAATCCCTAAAATATGCAAATATCGATTTATTCTTTTATCAAATTTGAATAATTTGTCATGCAAAAGAAGCTATAGAATTATATTTTACAAAAAATAAAAATAAAAAATATATAAGAGCATTTAAATTCTTAAGGGTAAAATAGTAATTTTAGGTCATTTTATATTATCTCATTGGATGAATGAATCAAAATACCTAGGATGAATTAAAATCCCACTTATAAGTGGGATTTGATTTTTGCTATAATAATTTTTTATTTCATTCCTACCTTCACAAAATTTATCCAAACATGGGAATAAGTGAGAAAATGAATGAGATGTCTATTCCCACTCTTCATTCATGCGTACCAAACACCCCTTAAGTATTGTTTAATTTGGAATTTATTTGCCTAATAAAAAAATTGTAATATATATATATATATATATATATATATAACTAACCCAAATATTTAGAATAAATTTTGATCTATGACTTACTAATATTATTGAGTTTCATGACTTTTTAATATTAATTAAATCGATTTTTAAGTTTCAAATTATTTTGAAAATTAATAAATTTTATTTATCAAATACAATTTGATTTGAAATTTATTTGATTATTAAAAAAAATTAGAAATATTAAAAGAAATTCATAAAAGTACGTGTAATTTATCAGGAAGACCATATTTTAGGATTTATGGTATCGGTATTAGATCATGGAGAGAAAAAAAAATGATATCATGTGTTAATTTTATTTATGTTTTATAGTTTTTTAAAAGAAATTTATATTTTCCATTTGTTTTTAAAAACTATTTTCAAATAAGAATAGTATTAGAAAATTTTTAAAATAGTTTTTAGTGACACATTATTGAGGGATATCTAATTCTTTATTTATATATGTGCATAAGAGCATTTTAGTAAAAATGTAAGGTTGCATAAGAGCTATGAGGACCCGCATTTTTCACATGTATCCCCACTCAATGGTGACTCTCTTTTTAGTGAAAAAGTGATGTTTGAAAAAAGTTGGAGTTGTTATTTATTTTTATTTATTTTAAAGGGGAAAATAAAATAAGAAATAAAGCCTTAAGTGACTTCTTTTTTAAGGAAAAATATATCTACGAAAATCGAGTCTAAATTTGGGGGTCAAGTTATTTATTGGGAAGGTATCATAAGGTAGCATCCCTCTAGGCCCTAAAGAGATCTCTACTAAACAAGTGAAGGAAACTAAGGTAATTGACTAATAAACCAATGGATACTAAGAGACAACACTAAAAATATACAATAAAGCAATGATGATGTAGAGCAATGGACAAAGAACATTCATGTATGTATATGAAAGGTATCAAACAAGCAAAGAATGAAGGAAGCGTACTTCAATAATGCCCAAAATACGATAGCTCGCTTACATAAGGAAAAGAGTACACAAGCAAAATAAGGGATATAATATCAAAGCTAGAAACATGCAATATATGCAAGGTGTATACAATCAAAATCAAGAACTAAAGATGGCTAAACTGATGCGAAAAACTCAGATCTCTCTGTTTCCTAAGCATAGGTCAAGTTAGGAGCATGCATAACTATCCTAGGCCTTTTCTAAACCGTATGCACAACGGAAAAATAGCATTTTTAAACTTTAAAGGGATTCAAAAAGTGCTAACGAAAACCATACTTCATATTTGGATATTCTCAAATCAAATCCAAGTAGTGAAGATGAAGAATGAAATCGCAGAAGTCTCGTAAACCCAAAGTCTTCCACCTAATGACTCGAACATTGATCTTGACACACTTCTAATGGGGATGAAAGAGATGCTAGAGGTTATGACTTTTCTCTCTCTTTCTAGACATTGATCTTGAAAACGACTCTCTAGAAAAAACTATGGGAACCCTAACCCCTAAGGGGGTATTTATAGGGTTTCCTATTGGGCTTAAGTGACTCGAGCCCACTAAGGGCTTGTATCACTTAATCTAGCCCAAAAACAGGTCCTAATTGATTAATTAACCCAGCAAGGTTGACTAATTAATCAATTAGCTCAATCTAGAGACCTTGTTCACTTACCCCTGTGCAATCTTACGTAATTACCAAAATGCCCTTATGCACACAAGTGAACCTAGACTCAATCCAACCCTCAAAACTCATGCCAACAAGGTATATGACCTTAAAGTGAGGACTATTAAGACCTATAGGAATACTGGCTCCCTCATAATCCAATTCTAAAGTTGATTCAACATCCCACTATAGATAATCAACTGAACTCTAGTATCATATATCAATAACAACGAGACACCAAGTGCTCGGGTTCGTGACTTGCTATCCATTGTGTTCAATCTCCCCATGAACTAGTGTTCGTAGTCTAACAAAGTGAAAGCGATCAACCTTTCAAAACTACATCTATCATCTTTGACCATCATTGAGCTTAATTGAAGGAGTTCTAGGTGCAGGTGGTTGTACAATGGAGCCCTTCATGCTAGCTTCAGACGATCCCCCAGTTTTCCTATTCCCTTCATAAGAAACTTCAGATGACACTGCCTTTGTTTTCTAGGAGACACTGTGATTTGACCCATATTTTGCATCATCAATGTTCATTTCAGTTTCAACTCGTTTCTTCCATGTGTCAACTAAACTTCTAGCTTTCTTTTGAATTTTAGAATTTTTATGACTGCATAAATGATTCATAGACTTGCCAACATTTCAAGTCTGTAACGCATGGAGATTCACAGGTAGCTTGTCTAGTGCACGAAGTGGAGATAAAAGAAATTCCTCAACAGATTTATCGTTTTCCTGAGACAGTATAAATCAATTGCTTCCTCAAAAAGTCCACGCTGCACATATCCAATAATGATGGTGTTCCAAAGAGGCAGCTTCTTAAGAGAAAACACCATCAAAGATTCTCCAAGCTTTCTCCACATCCCTGCACTTAGAATACATGTCATTGTTGTCGCAATGAGTTGGACCTCATCAACCGAAACAAGCATCCGGGAAATAAACTCAACATCTCCACAAAATCCCTTTACTATTGCCTTTAGGGATCACATGGTTCATATTCTCACTAAGCCTTGGCAAATCTTCCTTATCAACCCTTTGTAATATCTCATAATTAACCATCTTGTATTCAAGCATTAGTCTATTAACACAAAACCTTCCAGAACTAGATAGACTTATCTCTTATATCAAAGCCTCTATCATTCTCCAATACATGCTCAAACACATAGGCAAGGACTCTAACACCATGTGAAATAAGGAGCAAAAAGCATAGATGAAAACATTTAAAAAAAATTCCAATGGAAGTATGAGCAGAAGATGAACATAAATAGCCTCATTTCAAGAGCAGACCCATAGGCTAAAACGAGGGAATGATTCAAAACAAAATTTTAACATAAATAGGGCAGGATTTCTACCATCAGATTCAAGGACAGACTCAAATGCATATTATTTTCAGATGAAATCAATGGCATTAACAGAATGAAGAGCATATCAAACAAACAAAGAACCAATTTCAACATAACAATTTGTGGTCCTTTCCATCCACAACAATCAACAAAATATTAAATACTCCGTAACAACCAAAAGAAGGAATCGAATATAAGTAAGAGTCCAAAGTGTAACAAGAAGCATACCCGATCGATCTCGAATGTAATCTCTTGGCTTCCGGCTATCGTTTTTCTCCAAAATCCTTCGAAAACTAGTGAATCACCCGTTTTCCTTCTTCTCTATGAAAATAAATCAAAGAATCATCTTTCATTTTGTATCTTTTTTTTTTTTTACATATATATATCAACCCAAAAAAAAAAAAATATGTTGGAGGAAAATCTTCTCATTTATTTCCTCTTCCTTCCTTTTTGTATGTTTTTCTTTTGGAAGGTTTACTCTCCTATCTATGTAGGATCTCCTCTTTCCATATGTATGTAGCCACATTAATCCCATTTTCCCTTCAAAAATATTTTGCTTACCTTCTTTGAGTGCATGTGCCTTAGTGAAAGTTGATTAGCAGCCCTCAATTTTCTTGTAAAATAATAAAAACGAAAATAAAAAGAATAAAACGAAATCAAAGAGTTAGCGATCTTGCAACCTATAAAAGAATAAAGTAAAATAATATAAATAAATAAAATAATAAATAAAATAAAATGGTCAAGTGAATAAATAAATAGATATCAAGCACACGCAAACTATACAAACTATGAAGGCTATGCAGACCATGCAAGTCATGCGACTATGTGAATCATGCGAGAAACACTAAAAATGTCTAATAGGCCTAGTGTGCCTAAGAGGGCCTAAGTGAACCTAGATAGACCTAAGATGTCTAAGTGGGCCTAATGTGGTGCCTAATGGGTCGGGTATACCTATACGGGCCTAGGATGAGACTAGGTGAGCCTAACTAAGTCTAACCTAAAGTTCACCTAAGTGAAGCCTAATCTAAAGATGAAGGGCAGCCAAGGTCATAATGTGGAGCTGGATAAACCTCTCAACCAAAGTCTCCAAAGTGGCTCAGAAAATGTAAGCTACACGAGTAGTAATGGGCCATCAAAGAACTATTGTGGAACACTGGAAGTGAATTTAAAGACATGTGTTAAAGGGACAAAATGGAGGGTCTACACTAAAACATATTTTAAAACAAGCCAAAAGGTCCAGATTTGGAAAAACACTATAAAGGGCATAAATAAGGTAACAAACAAGTGAGGTTTAAAAATCAAAGAATGTAAAGCTTTGTCATAAGCTCAAATTAATTTCCATGGACAAACTTACATCCCAACCCTCTAATGATCATGGAAAGAAGCTCACAAAGGATAGAAATAATCTCATTAAATTAAGATTTGTAAGATTAATCCATTTTTCCAAAAATTAAGAAAATTTGAAAATCATAAGTTAGAAAAGTAAGCAATATAAGCTAAAGAAATGAACCATTGATTAATTACACGACATTCACTCTTTCACAACCCTCAAATGAGTATAAATTTAAGCTCACAAGAGGCATGGAGGATGAAGTTAACACTCAAGCTTGGAAAAAAAATGCTTGAATGCACATGAAAACATCCATGGAAAGGTATGTTTCCATGTGAAATCAAACCATGAATGCTAAGAACTAGTGGCAACCATTATTAACCATAAAATAACAATAATCTAAAGCCTCAAATGACTATGGGAGGAGGTTCAAAGGGTTAAAAATGATATTCTAAAAATTAATTTAAAAAAAAATTCAAAAATCATAAAAATAAAGAGAACAACTATCATCTTAAACATAAAAGTAATACCAAAACTCATTGAAGAAGGCTTGACCTTGGGTCCTGAAATCAACCGTTGAAATATGCTTGAAACTCAACCAAAGAGAGTTTGAAAATGGATTGTGTAACTAGATTTGTAAAGTAAATTGTGGACCCACATTTTTCATGATGTGTTCTCATTCGAATGACGAGATTCACTTTTTATTAGTGAAAATTTTATTTTGTGAAAAGACTTGGAGTCACCACTTATTTTTGTTTTATTTTTTTAAAGGGAAAATAAAATAAGAAAGAAAACCTTAAGTGTGACTCCTGAATGAAAAAAACGTTCTGTGAAAATTGAGTCTAGATTCGAGAATTAGGTTATTTATTGAGAATGTACAGTGGTGAGTCATAGCATCCCTCTAAGCACCTAAAAACGGGTCTCTATTAAATAGGGTTAAGGCAGATATGACGATTGATAAGGAAATCAATGGATACCAAGGAATAATCATACAATGGAAATAAGTCATGCATAGAGAATAAATAAACAAAGTGGGAGTGGGAGTGTACCTTAGCAACAAATAATAATATGCTATCATGGAAATAAGGTTAACTCAAGCATAAAATAATCGCATGCATATCACAGAGTAAGGTAAAGATCAAACAATGTTCACTAAATTGAGCTCTACCAAAGCCTGATTTATTTTTACATGAATTAATTCCATAAATCCCATGATCTTTGGGGTTATAGAATTTATTTATGTTTGTTTAAAAATCAAGAAAATTGAAAATTTATTAAAAAAAAAATTGTGAAAGATGGTTGCCAAAGAGAAAATGGAAGTAAATTTATTAAAATAGGAAAATTATTTAAAATCAGAGAAACAAAGGTTGAAGAGACCTAAAGATGGCTAAGGAAGAATAAATAAAAAAAAGTTGAAGAGTTAAAATTATTTGAAAATTGGGCTTTTGAAAATAAATTTTTGAAAACAAGGATGAAGAATTAAGGAGATGAGACAAAAGTGTTTTAAAAAAATGCATAGGAGGAGGTCATGCATGCGGGGATTTTCATCCATGAAATCTTTCATGCACATACACTTTGTCCCATAAATGTCTTGAATATTCAGCCTTGAATTTCCAAAAGCCAAAGAAAAAGACACCAACTACCCACCACATGCACCCATTTGAACCATAGAATTCCATATAAATATTCAACTAATGAAAGTTTCATTGCACAGTCACTTGAACCCCATGGAAATCACTTAGAATTTTCAGCCATTAACTTCTCCATATACAACCACTTGAACTTATTGATTTATCTTTAAAATATTCAGCCATAGAACAACCACAAAACCCATCCCCATTTAGCCACTAAAACACCATTAATCTCATCATGTACTTAACCACCAAAACTTCAACCCATTTTCATTGAAATTTCAATAATAAACCCAATTCAATGGCACTAAATTCCATGCATTAATCCCTTGAAATTCCAACTGCAATTCTTCCATTAACAGTTGTATGTGAGTTATCTCACAAAAAAAAAAAAAAAACATAAATTGATTCCTTCATTAAGGCAGATTGAAATCAAGGGCATCAAGTTTCATGGCTGCATTTTACACATCATTCAACTGTGCAATTCTCTTCACAAATCCCATGGTTCCCATAGTTGCTACTTTCTTCCATTAATATCTTCCTCCTCCTTCCAGTTTCTCAAACCTTACTATCCAAAAGAAATTACACTGCCCTCCATGAGCACATAAACTAGAAACTCCCATGAAACAAAACAAAGCAGTTTGAAGAAAGCATGGCAAATGATAATGAATAGAGATGAAGTTTAAAATACCTGATGCAAAGAAATGAAATGTCCCAAGAAATCCAAAAGACCCATTAAATAGAAACCCATTTCATGTTGAAATCAATGGACTTCATTATCAGTAGCAAAACTGAAAACCATATCTTGATTTATCTTCAGGTGAATATCAAAAGAAAATGATAAATAAATTAAAAAAATATTGCACCTAAGTAACAAATGAAAGCTAGAAACCACAAGAAAAATATATGAAGAGCAATATAATAAAAATAAATAAATAAATCCACAGTGTTTGCACTTGGGAGTGTTTCTTTCCAACAAAAATTGGCAAAGTAGTTCCCCGAGGTCCTCTTGGCTTCTTGCTCTTCAAGCATCTTTGCACCCCTCCCAAAATCTAGCCAACTCTCTCTCTAGCATGCCTGAATTTGTTTCCCACAGCTTCCACCAGTTTTCTTTTCCTCTAAAAAATAGATCTCCCATAGCTTGCTATTTCTCTCTGTTTCATAGTTTTCCTTTTATTTTTGCTTCATGCTCACAATTTAGTTATCTCTCTCTCCATTTCTTCCTGCCCAAGACACCTTCTCTCCTCTCTCAAAAACCATTAGAAGAAAAAAAGTAGTCTCCCTACTAACACTCCTAAAAACCATCAACAATAGAGTGTTTTTCCTTATAACTCGGAATTCTCTCTGTGTTTCTTTTCTTTTCTCTATTGAATCTCTCTCTTTCTCTCTCTCTCTCTCTCTCTCTCTCTCTCTCTCTCCATTTCTTCATGCCCAAGACACCTTCTCTCCTCTCTCAAAAACCATTAAATGAAAAAAAGTAGTCTCCCTACTAACACTCCTAAAAACCATCAACAACAGAGTGTTTTCCCTTATAACTTGGAATTCTCTCCGTGTTTCTTTTATTTTCTCTATTGAATCTCTACGTCCCCTCACTCTTCCTCCCTTCTCTCACTCAAAATATCCTTTGTAACCTAACCACCACACCATGCTAAGGCAACAGTGTCTCTTGCAACCCACTCCCCTATAAAGATTGTCTCTCAATCCCCTCTTTGTTTCCTTAACCAAAAAAAAAAAAAAAAAAAATTGCTCCAAATGGTGGGGGAAATGTCTTACAAAAGGCTAAAAGTGGCCACAAAAAAAAAAAAAAAAAAAAAACAGATGGCCAGAATGAAGACATGTGTTCTCATCCCAACTAGATTGCCTAAAAGAGCTCTAAAGCTATAAAAACACAAAGTCTAAAAAAAAAAAATCAATCCTAAGAAGCCTCCAATAATCATGTTGGGACCTAAAATAATCCTTTAATGGTCTCCAAAATGTAGCTCAAAAATCAATAATGAGCCAAGTAGACATGGACGACTAATGGACAATGACAAATTGAGCAAAAGAAATCTTAAACATGTGCTACAAAGAATGGGGTGGGAGAAAAAAATAATAATAAAAATATGTGTGTGCTAAGGACAAAATAGATGGTCTAGATAAACTTGAAAATGCAAAAATAAGCTCTAAATGGCTTTTCTAGAGAAAATCTCTTTGGCGAATAAACAAACATTTGTGGCTCTCAAATTTTATTTTTAATCGACTATGCAACAAATTAAACCAAATATTAAAATAAGTAAACAAAAGAAACTATTAGAATAAGAAAATCTCAATGGGCTTCAAAAATGAGTAAAATACCTAAAAAAAATATTAAAATAAAACTAAATAAAACCTCAAAAACCACTATGCAACTAATTAAACCAAATATTAGACAACTTCCTAAGTGATCAAGATGAATAAAGTGAAGAAAATAAGAAAAAAAAAAAACCACAAATAAAGAACAAAATATCCAACAATCAAATGTGTAGCCTTCAATATCCACACTCAATACACAAATGAACGTAAGAACCAAGAGAATGAAAATGAATTGTAGATAAGATGAAGACAAAGTCAAAGTGACTTACCAAGAAATCTCTACATAAGTAAATCACTTGTCTTATTGTAATTTCCAAATCCTTTTCCAAGCAAGTTTTTCTACTCATTCTCTCTCTGAAATTTGGTAGAGTTTCCTCTCCAAAATCACCAAGAGAATCCTCCTAAAATTAAGTTCCAAAGGCCCTTTTTATAGTACAAGAAAATGTGGGGATCTTGATACTTGTCATGATCTCCACCAAAGCTCAATTCTCTTTAAATTCAAAACCAAACCCAAAGAGTCATTAACCCATTATTAAAGCTCGCAAAAACCAACACAAAACACCCTTAAAAACCCCCAAAGAAAAAAAAAACAAAACAAAAGACAAAGCTCAAAAATGGATCGAAACAAACTCAAAAACTATATCAACCAATTGCAACCAATCGAACTAGTTAAATCAGTTGAATCGGTTCTCTCGACCAATTATCTGATTCAACTAGTTTCCTTTTACTGGTTTGACCCCAAAATGATCTTAGGTCATGGAAAAATGGGATAAATAGGCTCCAATTGCATCAAAATTTTAAGAAAACCTAGGGTGCTTCAAGTCACATTATAGATCCAAAAACTCCCTTCAAAAGGTCTAAAAAACTAGCTCAAGTGTTAGTAAAGTTGAGTAACAGGTGGACCATCAAGAAGCACGATGAACAACTAAGTAGAAAAGGATTCTACACGTGTACTACATGAAGACACAAATAAGATGAATAGTATGTGCTATGAGAACAAAATCTAAATAAGCTTATGAATAGATTTTCTGGATTAAGCTAATTAGTCAATTAGGACCCAATGGATTATATGAAGTGACTCAAGCCCAAGACGGTCTCAAGTCATTTAAGGTCATAAGAAAACCTATATAAATCTCCTAAGGGGTTTAGGGCCTTTGACTCTTACTCTTGACATTCAATCTTTCAAAGAAGAACCCTAGCCTTGACCCCCTTAAAAAAGGATTCCACTTCCTTGCGTGTTGGAAAGGGAGTTATCAAGTGGAAGATCTATTGGTTTTCAAGATCCACAACACCTCTTTATCAACTAGAATCAATATTGGAATATCCAAATCGCATGTATAGCATCTAAACTATAGATCTAATGTTTTTAATGTTTTATTTGCTTATGTTGCTTAAATCTAGATAGGCTTAGGATAGATCTTGCATGCACCTATAATACAAAGGTTATCCTACATTTTTATCGGCTGGAATCAATGTAAGAACTTCTAGATTGCATATACAACATCTAAACTCTATATCTAAAGTTGTTAATGTTCTATTTGCTTATGTTGCTTAAATTTAGAGAGGCTTAGAATAGATCTTGCATACATCTATGATACAAGGGTTATCCTAACAACCTAAAGGTTGGTTACAATAAGATGAAGGAGAATTCAATGGAAAACCGTAACAATCCCTCATTAATTTTGTAAACTTGGCATTGAGATGATTTCAAACCGATTAGTTCTCTTGTGTAGGATCGAGCGATGCTCCAAAATAATTGTAACAGTCATCTCACTAGTGCACCATGGAAGCCTTTGTTTGTGAACTTTAGTAACCTATCTTGAACAAATATTTCAACATGAAAACAAGTGAAATCCACCAAAAGGAAATAAAACAAAGAATAATAAAAAATTAACTAGCTAACCTAACAATAATAATTATTGATTTAACAAAACAAAAGAATTTCAAAACAATGTCAATTCCCTAATAATGATGCCAATTTTTGGCTTGACTTGGGGATTGTGATAAAAAGTTGATTTTTACAAACCAAGGTTGCAAGCTTTTATTTTCCAAACAAAAAAGAATTAAAAAAAACAAACAACTATATTAATTGTCATAGAGAATCAAGGAATTGTTTTTGCTAAACTAATAAATTATTGTTGTAACCTAACAAAATTAAATTAGTGATTAATAATTAACAAAAGCAAATAAAACATCTAAAGATAAATATATTCCTAAGTTCATATTGTAATTGAAATAGGATATTAGTTTTCTAATAATGATCGTACTCTTTTGTATCCAATTCTTAAAATAACGGATACCCTAATGCATCTTAAGATATACTCAAGGAGTTCACACATAAATTATCATATTCAAAACCTCATGCAATGTACTGAAAATAAAGACAATTAAGAATGAAAGCATTTTCACATAAAATCCTTTTAAGAAGGGAAAAGAAAAAAAAAAAAAAAAAAGACAAACTCAAAAAGCATTTAGGTAATGAGATCATGACTATTTTAAGTTAAACTAATAACTATAATTGAAAAAAAAAAAAAAGTAAAGTGACTAAATAGTGAGTAGTCTTTGACGAAAACTAATTGCCTAATTTTGAAAAATGTCTATCCCTATGAGAAAATATCTTAATAACAATTATCAGTGTCTTTCAAATTAACTCTAGAGAATTGAAAGACTTGATGACATAAGAATTGTAAGGGTGAGATATTCTATTGACACATGGACTAGCTAGATAATAATATTGGGCAATGCTCACTCTAAAGATGCCCACTTACCACATCATCCCAATAGGCCTCTCCTCATCATAGCACATTAAACAGTAGTTGATGAACCTCACCATTACAATGTAAGGATATTCTCATTATTGTAGCGATGTCCTCTCATTCATATGAAAACAAACTCCTCCATTCTAAAAAATGACATCACATCATGATGGACTTAATTGTTGGAGAGGTTTAGCCTAAATGATGCTCCTCTTCTCGACTTGTTCTACATGTCAGTGAAAGCAATATCCAAATGGTGTCTAAAGCGTAGAGCAAAAAGAGAACAAAACAAGAATATTCTATATAAGAAACTAAATTGTCTAATTGTTAATGAATGTTACCTATTCTTAAAAAATAGTATTTAAAATGATATTTTTTAGAATTTCAATAGGTTATTTAAATGATTTTTAAAAAAAGAATATATTTTAATAGAAAAATATAAAAAGGTTATTCAATATATGGATTGAGGATTTTTTTTAGGGAAAATTACCAAGTAGGATGGGCTAATTCTTCCAAGGGGTCACCAACTTTAAGTTCTCTAAAGGGCGATGGAAAAAGTGAAAAATTCCTCCAAAAGCCTTGTAGAAAAAGTAGATGTAAAAATATAAAAAATAACCTTCAACTACTAAGATCAGGATTTTGTTGGTATATTGATCGATTAGATTATAATTACAATAGAAATGCACTAAAGTTACAATGTAAAAACACTATAAAAATGATGCATTACAACATGATGAAATTTTAAATTATTTAATTTTTTTTCTTTCAAATGGACAATTGAAAGAAAATTAATAGTTATGGACATGTCTTATATAACAAACCAACCTTAGAAGCCAAATAAAATATCAATTTGAATTTGCAATGCTTATATGTTTTTTTGTTCTTTTTATAAAAATAATTAAGTAATTTCAATACATTGCGTAATACATTTATGATGTGTTAACACCCAATGAGGTTTAAAAATGGGTTTGTAACATTGATATTTTTATTATAAAGTTTGGTTACGATATAAATACACTACACTTATAACACAAATATATTAACATTACAATGTATTACAATATAACATAATTTAGAAATTTATGAACTTTTTTTTTAGAAAACTGAGAGTTGTGGGTTTCTTAGTGGGTGGGGGGTGGAGGCGGAGGGACCCTAACTACATAAAAGGTTGATTATGGAGAACCAGATATACCTCATGTTTATACAAACCGAACCCATAGGAATTGAAACCAATCATTGGGCTTATTTGATCTTTGTTGTTGCTATTGTTGATATTTACCCTTAATCCATGAATGTGTCATCATCTATGAGAAATTGAGTAGAAGAAATGTTTTTTTTTTTTTCCCTTTTTTCCAAAAATAAGAAAGAGAAAGAAACCTTGGTGAAGGGGATTAAAGGAAGGATGTTTTAGGGCATGGTAGTAAGGAAGTGAGTAGTGACCGCATCTTTCCTACCCACACACCACTACTACATATTTGTATAGGAGATTGCAATATCCTCACACTCTCCTTCTCTTCACCACTACCCTCTTCTACATGTGTTCTTTGCTCCATTCCCTATTACCATTAACCACCATCCCCATAATCACTATCCCACCATTTTCAATTTGAAATCATTTTCCCACCACTCCCAATTCAACAACCAAGGGACCTATTAGTAATAAAGAAAATAAACTAGGAATATTGCATTTAGGATGTTCATCTTAATGGATTGCTATTCCTAACTAAAGATTGGGGGAATAGAATAAGGTATAACTTAATTATAATTACTTACAATATTTCTTATCCAACTCTCCTTATGAGATTGAGTTGTTCAATCACTCTTTACAGATAAGATAAAGAAGGCGTAATGATGAAGGATGTCTTTTTGCATCTACTAATGTTAATTCAGATGCTTTTGAAACAACCTTGGCTAAATGAAATTAGTTTGGCATGGTTGAAGAATGGTTTCGTGACCCTACATGGGTTTATGCAAAGAGGTAGGTCCCCAAAGAAAGCAAAGCCAAGCAAAAGCATAGGGAGAGGATTTATAAGAACGGAAAAAGCCATTCAAAGGATAAAATTGTCCTATTCTAAATTGAGTCATTGCTAGGAATTCAAAAAGTAAACAATCTTTTGAAGGAATTGTTATCATGGGTCTACCCTATTTGGTAATTTTCTTTTTTTTTTTAGAAAAAAAGTTTACAATATTTTATATTATATATATGAATTTATAGTTCGGGGAAATCGACGGTCAAATTTAATGTTAAGATTTTATAACTTTTCATATATTTATATATATGGATTAAATTTAATGTTAAGATTACGTAGGTATGTATGTATGTATTTTTTTATTTACGATTTTTATTCCTTCAAAATCTAGAAATATTTTTCTTTTTATTATTAATTTTCACGAATTGGGAAGTTGGAGTGGATGTTTAGGTGGGAAATATCTGGCGGCGCTGTGAACCGACAGGAACCCGCGCCCCACAGTGGAGTCCCTGCTGGGAGTCTCACCTCCGCCACAGCCAGTGAAATGAAAGAAGAAGCAGCCTGAAACGCTAACCCTAATTCCCTTCCTTTGATTTCGATCTCCGCTACAAATGGCTTTATCTCTGTTTCACTCCACTTCCTCCTCCATTGCTTTCTCTTCTTCTTCTCCTTATTCTCCTTCTTCTCCCTTCGCTATTCCTTTCCCAACCCACCGCCTCTCACCTCGAAACACCGTAGTAAGTTCTACTCCTCTTTTTTTTCATGCTTACTCTTGTTTCTTTTGTTCCGAAACACTGAGGAAAAAGGAAAGAATAGAGGAACCAGAATTTGACTTTTATGTCTTATGTTGTTTGGGTAAGAGTTTTGATTTTGTTGAGGCTTTTGATTTTCTCCGGTTTTATCTTATGAAGAGAATCTAAAATTTGATTTTTTTCATTCTTTTGTTGTCTTTTCGTTCTCAGCAAACAAACGGACGCTAGGCTTTGTTATTTTCCATGGAAAATAGTAACTACTAAAATCCAAAACCCACTTTTCCTTTCCTGAAATTTTTTTTCTCCCCCTTGAATATCTAATACATACCAACTGCAATTTCGCTTTTTTTGTTGTTTAGTTGAAGTTTGTAAAGATTATAATGGATTTTTGTTTTGTTTTTAAATTTCCCCTGACTTGTGGAAATTGAACAAAGAGATTATATTTAGTTTCTTATTCTTATTTGGACTGGGAAGGACTTGAATTCGAAACACTTACCTGTTGGAATCTTTTCCACTTAGTTAATGAGTAAGAATGAAAAAAGAAAACAAAATGTAGAAAAATTGTTGGAGTGGTAAAATGGCTTTGGTCCAAATTGGGACTATTTTTGGTTGAAATTCAATTTATGTGGAGAATCCGTTCATTTATTTTGGCGCCTCTTTCTTTCCATTGATAATTTTGTTGGTTTTGAATATAAAAATATGCAAATGTGTGTACATATATTTCCAAAGTTTTGAAATACATTAAACTCATTGACTTTGGCAGCTTTGTTGAACTTGAGACTCTCCTATTGCCATCGATTATGCTTTTGCAGTGCAAATTTGTCAGTCGACGAAGAATTTCATTGAATGATTGATAGAGAATAGCTTAGTTCAAGGTTCTAGTACACCATACTGTGTCATTATCCATACCCGTAGATTCATGCGTTTATTTTAAGGTTCAGTTTGGATCTTGGAGAAAAAGAGGAAAAGAAAAAGAAAGCATCAAATGTTTTTTAAAATATATTTCCTTCTCTACCTAATTTCAGCATATTTAAGCTTAGATAATCCAAACAGAACATAAAAATAAGCATATAAAAAATGTAATTTCTTGTGGATGGTCTCCGATACATTTAGGCTTTTTTAGGATATTGGAAAGTTTGAAGGAAGGGACGATGAAAAGGGGAAAAAAGGAAGGGAAGAAAAAGAGAAGGAAAATAGAAAGTGTGTATGAACTCCATAATTTTCTCTCCAATGATTTTTGAATATTAAATCGTGATCAAGAATTTGAAAAAAATATGTAGGATTATAAATAATCGTCATTATATTTGGTTTTCCCTTTGTACTTTATAATACAAATCAAAGAAGGGAATTTGAAATTCCTTTTTTTTTTTCAAATACTTTTTGAAATTCAAATGGAGCCCTAGTAAACAATCAACAAGGCAGTACACTGTATGTTGTAGAATTCCAGCTATGTCAAAATAATGAGATATATTTTGATTAACTTATAATAATGATTACTTTCATCTTTATGGCTGTGACCCGATACATGGTGCCATTAGCATATTCCATTTATGGATTATTAGTTTTTTGCATGAAACATCATTTGTAACTATTGAGTTCATGGATTTACCTAGGTCAATTTATGGATCAATAAAGGATTTTTATCTTTAAAACCCATTAACATTAGAAGGGGTATTGTATGAGAAATCAAGTCTTAAAGTAGTTGAATAGGAGGATCACTATGACTATAGCCATTGGTAAATTCACCAAAGACAAAAGCAATTTATTTGATATTATGGATGACTGGTTATGGAGGGAACATTTCATTTTTGTTGGTTGGTCCAGTCTATTGCTCTTTTCTTGTGCCTATTTTGCTTTGGGGGGTTGGTTCACAAGTACAACCCTTGTAACTTAATGGTATACCCATGGATTGGCTAGTTCCTATTTGGAAGGTTGTGATTTCTTAACCGCCATAGTTTCTACCCTTGCTAATAGTTTAGCACATTCTTTATTGTTTCTATAGGGTCCTAAAGCACAAGGAGATTTTAGTCGTTGGTGTCAATGCAAAAGTATCCTTATTCTCATTTGGTCGTAATCTGAGACAAAGCCCATTTGATGGGCTCCCCATAAAAGAAGAAGGAAAAAAGAAAAAAAAAATATAGGCCAATTCCAATAACTATGTCAGTCAAGACATTGAGGTTTAGATTAGGATTCTAGAGATGAAGTTGAACAGTCAGTAACATTCTTCTACACAGCCTTTCTGAAGAATGGTGAAGTTGTACTCAGCGTGCAATGCAGAGAGCTGGTTCATATAAGCATATCAAAGGGGTTTTCTTTTTTCCTCCTTTTTCTTTCCCTTTTTTTGCCGCTGAATTTGAAAACTATTTTTTTTTTTTAAAAAAAAAAAAACCTATCTAGGTTTCAATATCTTTCATTGCACTTAACCATTTTTGTTGTCACATATTTAAAGCTCATTTTGTTATTTTGGTCTTTTTGTTTTCTATTTTCATTTCTATTAACATTGATGTTCTATTTTAGAGGTGTAACCTGGTTGAGCCAGTGAAGTTTAATAATGGAAGGCCATTCATTCCAGTCCTTAGAGAACCAACATTACCCAATTTCTTGTCATCAAAAGATATGGAAGAAACAATCAACAAGAATGATACCAGGCTGCGAATATTTTCTGGCACTGCAAATCCTGCTCTTTCTCAGGTAAATATGTTTGTCTTTACTATCTCTTTTACCTGCCTCCTCCTTGAAAGCATTGCAGAAGCTAATCCTTTGTGTTGGAATATATTAAAAGCTGGAAGGGGACCTCCATATTATCACTAAGCGGGGGTCTTCCAAGTTGTTAGGCTTGTGGAGGACTATCACTTCAGGGAAAATGGAGGTGGGGTTGCTAGGCTTGTGAATAAGATGGATCTTTTGGCTAGGAGAGGGAATTTTTCTTGAAGAGTTTAGGAGATGGATCTTTTGACTAGGAGAGGGAAATTTTTCTTGAAGAGTTAAGGAGGCATTTTTAATGCCTTTGAGAATTGGTTGGCCCTTTTTCAGTTTCTTATAAATCTTGTAATTTGCATCAGCGGGTTGTTCTGGTGCTTACAGTTGGTTGATCAATTAATCCTCTTACATGCCCCACACTCGCATTTGTGAATGTATATTCTGTATTTGTAAAATCTTATAATAAAAACATGAAAAGCATGTGCATTACTCCTATCTTTACTTCTCTGTTCACAGATTTGGGTTTGGTTTGGCGGTTTTTGTTGGGAGGATTGGGTTTGTGTTGCTGGCGAGAATGGTGTATTTTTTTACTTGTTTTACAATAAAAATTGGTGCTTCTCCTTACTTCTCTGTTCATTTATTTGGCGTTTGGTTTGGATTGGTTTTTGTCGCTGGTGTTCAAATGCCTTGTCTTCTGTTTTCAACAAATTGGTACACGATTTTGTCTTTATATGTTTGTGTTTCGTAAACTCTGGACCATAACTTGGTAGTTAAGATTTTTCCTCGGGCTTATTAGCTGAGTCAATTGTAGGTTCCATATGTGCACTTTTGCATGTTTTATGATTTTGAGCATTACACAGATAGTTGTGTAAATATTTTTATTTAGCATTTTGGCTGCTAATTGTCTAGGAGAAATTTAAGGCAAAATCTAACCCTGCTATAAGCTTCATTGGCTTTCCTTGCACAAATGATTCAGAATTGTTTATGATTTTTGTTATCTCGTCCCCTTCTCTCTCCTTCCCTCCAAAAGCAACACCTCCAAAGAAGAAAGCATGGAATAACAAAATTGTTGTGTTTCAACAAATTTCCTTTATGCTATAAATTTATAGCTAATGATAATGTTGATTCACATGTCCTTATGCCTAGGGGGCTCACCCTTATCTTCAATTACTTTGATTAAATGGTTATACCCTGTTAAGGATGATGGCAACATTATCTTCCTTTCAATTACTTTTTCTGAATGTATTTGTATACTCTCTATTTTCTCACTTTTTGTGCATGTTTTTTTTTTTTTTTTTTTCATACAAGTGTTTCTCCCATGACCTTTTGTATGTGTCATTCCTGATGCATAATTATGTTTGTTGTAGGAAATTGCATGCTACATGGGCCTGGAGCTGGGAAAAATAAACATAAAACGCTTTGCTGATGGAGAGATTTATGTTCAGTTGCAAGAGAGTGTTAGAGGGTGTGATGTATATCTTGTGCAACCCACATGTCCCCCTGCAAACGAGAATCTAATGGAGCTTTTGATAATGATAGATGCCTGTCGGAGAGCATCAGCCAAAAATATCACTGCTGTGATTCCATATTTTGGATATGCCAGAGCTGATAGAAAGGTAACTCCTTCATTTGTGGTATAAGAGGAACTCGTTCAGATTTCAAAATTGATGCCTGAAAAAAAAGGGGGGGACAGATTTGGACAAATTTGAGGTGATTCAGTACAGGCCAGAGGATAAGTTGTGTCATTTTCTAGGGTATCAGCTGGTTGCTTACTTCTAACCTTCGCTATAAATGACTTTGTGAACAACCATCATATCACACTGCATCCTTTTGGACTTGACCATTTCCTTCCTGTGGTGGATTTGAGCTTCCCATCATACTGTTATCTTTGCCATTTGTTTGCATTGTTCATAATATGCAATTGGATCATTCTTATTACACACTTTCTGAAGTGATTGCCTGAATTTGAATTTACCATCTCCCCTCATTGAGATAATGACTAATTATTCTAGATTTCTGAATTTTTTTTATTGTTATTGATATTGAAGTTATATTTCTAGCTTAGTATATATACTTGCTTGATAGATGTCTCTCCATAGTAATCATTTCTGAAACTACAATTTAAAATGAAGTAATTCATTCTATGAGAAAAGATGATCGGCTAGCATATAGTAGCTCCATAGTTGATGGGAAATTTCGCCACAATCAAATATTCATGTGGATTATTAGATATTTTTGGCCTAGGCTAACTGTCATGGAAAAATAGGATTCTTGCTATCAATGTTAAATAGTTAGGAAAACTAAATTGAATTCATTTTATTCATTAGCTTCATCTGGACCCTAATGCAATGTTATATTTTCCTGTGAAAAAAAAATTATAATTTGGACTACTGTTTTCAGACTCAAGGGCGAGAATCAATCGCTGCCAAACTTGTTGCAAATCTCATTACAGAAGCGGGTGCAAACCGAGTTCTTGCTTGTGATCTTCATTCTGGGCAGTCTATGGGTTATTTTGATATTCCAGTTGATCATGTGTATGGACAGGTAATAAGGTGATAGCTTCTAGTGGTCAATGTGTATGATCAGATTTCAAACTGATGCTATTGGGGTTCTTCCATGTTATACATCAGCATGACTTTGGTGTATGTATGGATATGAGGTGTGTGACAAATAGACTTGAGCAGAATTTAGTGGATTTTTTTTATAAACTGTAAAAATTAATGAATTAAATACTGTGGAAGAGAAGGCTAAAAGTAGAAGTTTTCTTGTTAATCAGGATTTTTTCTTCTATAACTGGATTTATACTTTACAGATATATTGTTTTCTGCCATGACTTGTTTAACCTTAATTTGGTTTATTGATCCATGAACTTTTGTTTGTTTGTCCACGCTAGCCTGTGATACTTGATTATCTTGCAAGCAAAACTATTTGTTCTGATGATTTGATAGTGGTCTCACCGGATGTTGGTGGAGTTGCTAGAGCGCGTGCTTTTGCCAAAAAATTGTCAGATGCACCTCTAGCCATTGTGGATAAAAGGCGCCATGGGCACAATGTTGCAGAGGTAACACATATTTGAACAAATCTAACAATGGTTTACAATATTGGTAAAAAGCCTAGTTGTTTGTTGATTTCTTCATCCTTCATTTTGGCTTATTACATCTTTTTTCTCTGGAGGAAAAATGGTCTTGGCTTGTGTGGATGTTCTAAGATAACTTTTAAGTAGATATAGAGAAAATTTTCCAAGGACCCATATGTGGGAGATATAGTTGATGGAAAAATGTTGATATAGTTGCTGATTTAAATTCCTATTGATTTGATGATATACCCATTGATATATCCAATATTAGTGGAAATCAATAGAAAATTCTAATAATGCATCAAAGTGTCATAATACCTTTTCATGTATAACCTCAATTCAATATCATTCATAATTCAATATCATTTATACTGTTGATAATATTGACCTATTGACCAAGCTGTTGCTATCTTTGTGGACATGAAGAGGATATAGATTCTTATAAAAGATTGATTCTGATTAATATTGCCAATAATTTTGTTCCCTTTTGTTTTATTTATTTTGATAGGTATTCTATCTTCTGCTTTTAGCTCTATAGCAGTTACTAATTTTTAGCACTGTATTTATAGCCATACAGGTGTAGGTGCCTATGTGCACAGAGACTTTCTTTATGCATTCTTTCACTGGAATAGAGATCCTGTTGTTAGCCACTTTTTTGTTATATTTCTTGTATTTTCTTCTGGAAGGGTCTTTCATCCTTTTTTGTTTGTTTTTTCCGTTGACTTATGATCCTATTTCTGTTTCTTATTTTAAAAAATGAGCAAATGTGTGTAGGAGTTTAAGTATGGGAAAGGATCTTTCATGAATATGGCTATTTGGCTATTTTGTATGTGATTCACAAGTGTACTAGAGTACGTTATGACACTTATTTTTGTCTTAACAGTTCATGACATGGGAAATGAGTCTATTGATTTTGATAGCTGTAGATGCTTGGACCTAAAGTAACTTCCCCTATTCAGTTGCTTATTCTTTAGGTTGATCACCTATCAAGTAACCTTATTTACAAAAGTTCAATGCTTTTAGGAATGGAATTAATTCTCACTAGGTACTCAAAATTTATTTTTATTATAAATTATAATAAATTTTGGTGTTAGTGTTATTATCGTTTTGATAAGAAACAAGCTTCTATTTAAGAATAAAAGAAATACAGATAAAGGAGGGTGAGGGATCGTTTACACAAAGAGAAAGAACAGAAAGAAGAAGGAAAGTAATATGCTGATGAAAGCTGTATAAGACTCTAAACAAAATTGCAGGTCCAAATCAACCCGGTTTAATATCTCTAAACTTCCTGTGTTATTATTGCTCTCCTAGCTAGGGATTTTGTTTCCTAGTTGCTCTTTCTAGGTATCCACCGATCCACCTAATTTGCTTTCCACAACTCAGGTAAATATTCTTACAACTCTCTTGCCAATACCCATACCTGTTGTGGCAGTCAGCAGCCCCTGTCACATTCATGAAATGATCACTGAAGCATTACTAATAACCCTGCAAAATGCTTCTTGCAAATCCTTCCAGTTGCCCCAGTCTCAGATGTCAAGGGATAATGACTCCCAGTTAGGTTTAAGAAAGTGAAGATAGCAGTACCTCGATGATTGATCCTAATTGGTTCAGAAGATAACACCTGTTGAACTTTATTTTTTATTATTCTTCTGATGAAGTTCACTGGTTGACGTGTGTCCTCTTCGAGCAACATTGATCCTATCAAATAAAATAACATTCAAAGGAATGCTTCCAAACACTCTGGTGAATGACGCCTAGAGGGAAGCATGGTCAATCACTCTTCATAACTCCTCCCTGAAGGACTCCATACTCTGCAAGATCCTAAGAATTTGTTCCTTCTTAGGTCATCCAAAATAAGGCAGTGGAAAACACAAGCCATAACAGTCTCTCCTTCCTGCCACCAACTTGCTTTGACAATCTAGTCACCATCCTGATTTGAATTACCATTAGACACTCTGTAAGTGTTCTTGGGGCTTTGTAAATCTTTTAAATAGAGTTTAACAAATGAAATTACTGAGTTCAATGAATTTTTTAGTTAATTGTATGGCATGATTCACTCCCCCTTGTTTTCTTCCTCCCCTTTCCTATCTTCTCCTCTCTTCTCCACTACTATTTGTTTGTCCTGTATCAAAGACCATTTTGTATCCTCAAGGCACTCTCTGTCCAATCATCTTTCTTCTCCTAGTCCTAATGTCTTTATTGCGCACAATACCAATGAAGAGTTTTCATTATTTCTTACCTTTAAGAGCCATATAATGTCAAAGCTGAAGATGTTGTGATCACTGGAAAATTCCATGTCACTTTGTTGTTTCTTTAACTGTAAGCATTGACCTTGTTCTTTAATCATCAATCATTACTAAATAGAATTATTTTGTTATCCTATCAAAAAAGTGTAGGCATATCATTTGGTAAATGTCCTCCATGCTCCATTCTTTTAAAACCATAAGAAGAAAGTGCTTCCAAACCTTGAGCCCACTTACATTTTTGCTTCTGCTTCATGGTTTTGTGAGTGGAGTAATTCAAAGAACAGACAAGCATGTTTGCTCTCTTTGATTCCAGATTGAAACCTTTCCCTTCATGTACTTCAATGTTGTCTCGCAGGTCATGAATTTGATTGGTGATGTTAAGGGTAAAGTGGCTGTTATGGTGGATGACATGATTGACACAGCTGGTGAGTCTTATATTTGAACTGCATTTTGTTACTTTTTTTTCTTCTTTTGCAAACAAATATTAATCTTCTAAAAAGATGATCTTGGAAAAGTACATCAAATAGATGTTGCTTTCCATGTTGAAGTTGTGGATTACATATTTCATCATCAATGTTTTTTTTTTTTTTAAATTTAAAGAAAAATAAAAAATAAATTTAAAGTCAATAAATTTATTTCATCATCGGAGTTATTAAATTTGGAAATGCAGATATCAGTTTTAAAAAAATAGTACAAAGGTGTAAAAATGAGAATTGGAGTGTGTTTAATTATAGGTTTGTCTAAGAAAAGGATTAAATTGTTGTGGGGTTTTCCACAATTGGTTATTTTGTCTTTAATCTCAAAAAGTAAGTAATTCCAGAAATTTGATTCCCATGCAGTAGGCTTGGGGCACACAGACTGTGTCATGGTCCTGGAAAATGCCTTTAAACATCACTTGCATCTAAGCTTGTTTATGGCTATCATTTGAGTAATTAGCAACTACAAAGTTCAACTGTAAATCTTCAAGTTAGTATTTTTAGTCATTTAGTCCGTAAGTTACCACGTTACTATGGTTTATAGTTATCCTTGTTCCCTCTATTCATTTTGTTTTTCCTCTACACTTTGCAGTCATGTAAATATGTTATCTGATGGAACTGTTAAGTCTGTGGATCATCATTGCCCTAGTCTATCATGTAAATCTTTTGAACCACGGTTGTTCTTGGGTTATATATATATATTATATTCTAGGAAGTGAGCTCAATTGATTGTTCCTGCAATACCAAACCTTGATCTTGTGGATGGAAGTTAGTGATTGGCTGGTGGTTACAGGAACTATTGCTAAAGGAGCAGCTCTGTTGCATCAAGAGGGTGCCCGAGAAGTCTATGCATGCAGCACTCATGCTGTTTTTAGGTATGTGGATGATTTCTACAGGATTTTTTTTCTCTTTGATTCCAGTATGTATCATCTTCTTCTTAGGAGGAACAAGAAAAAAAAAACTTACATCGTGAATTTCTTTTCTTCCAGTAAGAAATATAACTCTATTGGATGAAAGAAAACAATTGAGGATGACATAATCCTTCTAAAATGAGAACATAAAGAAAAAGAAAGAAAAATAACAATATAAAGCATTCACCCTAAGTGCCTCAAAACGGTTGAGGGTAGGTATCCCTAACAAAATCCCTAAAATCCTTTCCCTCTTAGCCAAACCATTGGCTAAAAAATTGACCAATATAGATCTCTATCCAAAAGAAAATACATCTCTAGCAAGAGCTTGGACCTGTACCTCTCAAAGAAGCCCATGAAATAATCACCGTTGTTTCCCTTCAACATGAAGGTCCCAAACCTGCAACTGCTGCATTGGAGAAAATATGTACCAGCTTCTCTTCTATAATCTCTAATAACTCCTCCGATGCCCAATTGACCTGACAACTCTGAAGCGCAACCATCAAAACTTTAAAAAAACCTTTGAGGAGGAAACCTAGTTACCTTTTATTCTTGGGTCACTGGGCAAACAGCTTTTGGAAACTCCTTGGTAATTGATCTTTCAAGATGATGTGAGGAACGGATTTTATCCCCACACAAACCTGTTCTAAAAATTCCTTGCATTTTGATCCAACTTTAAAACCTTAATCATAGCAAGGGTTAACACCTCCATAGGGCCCCTACTCCTTTGCTCTCTAACCAAATTATCAACTTGCCTCAACTATCTTGAGGACAACTCATAAGGAAATGGACATTGGAAAATAAATGGTCAGCTGATTCAGTGGTAGTGATGTGCCTGTATACTGGGACTATTTGTTTTATAAGGCCTTCTGATCTGATGCAGACATTACTATTGAACCTCTTGTGGGTAACCATCTCTGACAAAGCTTTGACCTTTGTAGGGCTAATGTTCACAGAAGAAAAATATACCATTTTCAAACGACAGGGGAGAAAATATAGGGCCCCTAATTTCCTATCATTAAGTTTCCTCAGAAATTTGAAATTCTAGGAAGGAGAGAGATTCAAACTGGAGAAAACAATGGACAAAAGGGTGTTTTGCCATCCTGATATTCTAAATGAACAAGGAAAAAAATACTTTTTGCTTTCCTAACATAGATCCTCTAGAAACAAATTTTTGAACTGTCATGGAAAATGAATCTGATGAGAGGGTGGGGACTACTAATATTCGGGGGATCCATTTCAATGACAGCAAGTCACTTTGAATTAGTAACCGAACTACCATGGTTAATCTACCAATTTATGACTGTGATAATCCAAAAACAGCCAATTGAATGATCATAAGAGTCCTAATTTTAGGATTTTTGACCTAATCTTTGAAAAAATATGTAATTGGTGCAAAGGGTCCAAAAAAAAAGATTTGCAGATTTAATGATTGAATATCCTAACGAACAGCTCCTTGGAAAAACCATTTTTGACCAATCCCTCTTCCAAGAATATGATTAATAAGAGATTTATTTCTTTTATAAACAATTGTTATGATATATAACAGGATATCATGACTCATTTAGAAAACCAGTTGTGCCTTTCAAGAGGAGGTTTTGGAATCTAGATTCATGGATCTGTTTGATGTTCACTCAAATTCTTTTGTTTCCGTTTTTCTATATTTGCAGCCCTCCTGCTATACAGAGGTTGTCGAGTGGTTTGTTTCAAGAGGTGATCATTACTAATACCATTCCAGTGTTGGAGCAAAACTATTTTCCACAGCTGACAGTCCTGTCAGTAGCAAACCTCCTGGGGGAGACTATATGGCGTGTTCATGATGACTGCTCAGTGAGTAGTATTTTTCAGTAAACTGGTTTAATGAGAGAATCAACAAAAAAGTTGGTTCATTTTTGTTACTTGCATGGGGTTTTGGTATGTTGAAGTTGTCACTTATTTCCTCTAACAACACATCCTTTGACCCAGAAGAATAATTAAATTATCATAGTGAAATAGGATATATAGCCCCTTTCCAGTAGAAAACTTGATTCTAACAAAAAGAGAAAATCATGAAGTATGCTCTTCCAATTCTTTTACCGACTTCTCATTTCTCCTCATGTTCCATGCTCTCATGCTTGTCCAAATCTAAATTTTAAACTTTCTTCCATCAGAAGCACATTTTTTTTTTTCTTTTCAACTCAGTCAAGTGAGGGGAGTTAGATATCATCCTTATACAGCTGTATCATTCATTTTGGGAATCATAGCAGTAAGAGTAAATTTATCTGTGGCTTTTTTTCTGATTGTCAGAGTGGCTTTGAACCCTATTCCAGCTTGGGCATTGATTAATCAATTCTCGTCTCGGTGGTGTCCTTCCCAGCTTCTATTGTTGCTGTTTAGCTCTGGTTTTGTAAACAGGATTGTCTCATATCACAGCAGTATCAAAATTTTGCCTGGCTTCTTAACTTGTATTCTGGTCGCTGAACAACTTAGCGCTTCAGTTGATCATTTGAGTCCTCAAAATTGCCATTTCCTCTTATTTTTGTTACAATACAAATGTGTAATGTCTATGTAACATTGATTTGTTTATACAGTTCCAACTGCCTTTGATTTCTTTCTGTGGTTAGGACTTCAATGTTCCATCAAATATTCTCTCTTGTAATGTATTTAGCTTTGTCCATTTATAAATGAAGTGAAGAAAGACCAAAGCTACTGGTGGAGGCTCGGCTCAGGTGAGAAGGGGGTTGAATGGAAGGGATGGAGCAAATCCTTTTGCTGGAAAATTAAGCTTCTGAGTTAAATTTATTAGGAAATGAAGCGTTACACTTGGCCTCCATTTGAATCATGGGAAATAACAGGGAAAGAAGAAAAAGGTCAATAAGAAAAGAATTCAATTCTTTTATTTAGACCACCTTAAAATCAAATATGTTTCATTATTAAAAAGTTTGTATGTTTTAAATTTTTTTTTTTTTTTTTTTAAGAGAGTATCATGTACCTTCATTGTATCTTGTAGGGATGTCATTAAAGGAAGGCATCCCTACAAGATACCATGTATCATGTACCTTCATTTTTTTATTGAGATATTAAGGTTTTGTTTAGTTTTCGAAAAGTATTAAAAGAAAAAAAAATATTGTTAAGGAAAATGGTTTTTTTAATGTTTGGTTGTTCTATAAAAAATTTTTAAATAAAATTAAATATTATTAAAATTAGTTAAAAATTTATGTATTTTAAATTATTTATCTTTATATTGATGAGTTAAAATAAATTTGAAATAGAAAATAAAAATAATTCCATTAAGTCTAATTCTATTTTTTTCTTTTTTCACTTTTTCTTTCATCCTTTCTTTCCATTTTCTCTCAAATTTTTTGGAACCATATATATTGCAAAATAAAGCAAGTAACATACATAAATGATCTATCCACCTCTCAATGATAGTGAATGTCATCTCACTTCATCTTATTTGAAGATAAGGATTTGTCCTTCATAAAATTCAATTTAAAATTTGACTAATAAAAATTTTAATAAAATCTCAGTCTAAAAATTGATTGAGAAATATAACTTAGAAAAAGAGAAAAGAAAAAAGTTTCCTCATAAAAATCTATTTGAAAAAGTAATTAAATAAACAAAATTTATTTAAATTATTTATATAAATGTGAATGGTGAAAAGTCTAAACAATTTCAAAGAATAGATAGAAGGATTAATTCAAAAGGATTGAAAGTAGGAAGACTTTATAATATTGTCAACTATAGCAAGTCCCCTATTGTCAGCCCCTTGACCCTCTAGGAGTCTTGTAAGTGTTAAGACACTTGAGATAGTTTTGTAATTTTGTAGTTGTTGATTGAATAACACAAGTTGGGAAAGGGTTTCCGTAATTTGATTTGGCCTCTTTACGTTGCTTTGTTGCTTTGTGAGGTATTCAGAGAAGGTTGGCTAAGAAATGGTTCTTAGCACCACACACTCAAAGAGAAAAATTTGGGGTGAATCTAAGAGGTGTGACACCTACCAATGGCAACACATAGTCATGTGACACCTTTTACCTTTCTTTAAGCAAAATATGTTGTCATAAGTAGTTTGATCATCACTGCTTATGACTATAACTAATTTAGCATATCAATTATATGCTCAATAGATAGACTAACAACTTTATGGATTGATACCAAGTTGGTGGATAGCAAAAATTAGAGAAGATATAGGAACCAACTAAATACATGAAAGGCAAATGTAATATTTTTAGATAAGAATGACATAGGCCTTGTCCCTAGGATATTTAGGAATTGATGTCATATGTTTTTTTGTCACAACCTATATTTATGATCTGTCCACCATAAAAAAAAAAAAAAAGTGAAGCAATGGGAAATTGAACCATATAACTTTATTAAAAATCTATTTATCTCCTACTCTGCTATTGCTTTTTGAAATATATTAAGAGTAATTGCTGAAATTATATATCTATTAAACACATTGAATGGGGTTTATATAACATAAACATCCCAAACAGTTACAGAAAATATCCCACAAAACGTGGTCAAATGAAAACAAACATTTGAATACATCAGAAGTAATTTGTTACAACAAAAAACTAATAGCTAAAGAATAGCTCCTATGATTGGGCTTCAATACGCCCCCGCAAGATGGCAATTCCATCTGAAATGCCAATCTTGGAGTGAAGAAAAAGGAACCGACCTTTGGAGAGAGGTTTAGTAAGGACATCAGCCAACTGAGAGTGAGTGTTAATATGAGAAACTTTAAGAGAACCATCAACAACTTTTTCCTGAACAAAATGGTAATCCAACGCAATGTGCTTTATTCGACTGTGGAATAGCGGATTGACACACAAATAGGTGGCACTTAAATTATCACAATAAATAATAGGAGATGGTTGAAGAGTGATACCAAGCTCAGAAAGGAGATGAGAAACCTAAGTGACTTTAGTAGCGGTAAAAGCAACAGCTCGATACTCGACCTCTGTTGAAGAACGAGCTACTATCTTCTGTTTCTTTGAACACCAAGAGATTGGATTGCCACCAAGAAAAAGAACAAAAGTAGTGGTAGACTTGTAAGAATCTTGGTCGCCAGCCCAATTGGCATTGGAATAAGCTCGAAGATCAAGAGATGGAGTGACATCTGAATAAGCTTGAAGATGGAGAGGTTGTGGTCGTCGGAAAGTGAGACCAAAATGTATTGTATGTTTGAGGTAACAAAGCAACCTCTTAGTTGCAGTCCAATGAGTTTGAGTGGGGGCATGCATGAATTGGGCAAGTTTGTTGATGGCGAAAGCAATATCAGGACAAGTGAGCTGGAGATATTGAAGTCCACCAACCAAGCTTTGAAAATGAGTATCATTAGCTGGAGGAGAACCATCATTGAGAGTTAGATGGCCAGTTGAAGACATTGGGGTGGAAGAATTCTTTATGCCTTCCAAATGAAACTTTGCCAACAAGTCACGAACATATTTATGTTGAGATAAAAACAAGCCATCAGAAGTGGAAATGGCCTCAACTCCCAAGAAGTAGCTCAAAGGACCAAGATCCTTTAGGGAAAAACGATGAACAAGAGCATCAACGAACTTCTGAATGGATGGAGAACAATTTCCTGTTACAAGTAAATCATCCACATATACCAGAAAATAAATTGTGACTGACCGACATTGATAGATGAATAATGAAGTATCAGATTTAGAATTGATAAACCCAAGGTTGAAGAGAAATGTCTTTAACTTTGTGTACCAAGCTCGAGGGGCTTGTTTCAAACCATAAAAAGCCTTTTGCAAGCGGCAAACATAAGTAGGATTATCCTTATCAACATACCCAGGTGGTTGAGTCATGTAAACATCCTCAGTTAAATTTCCATGAAGAAAAGCATTATTAACATCAAGCTGTGAAATAGGCCAACTGTTACTCAAGGCAATGGATAAAACAACTCGAATGGTGGTTGGCTTAACAACTGAGCTAAAAGTGTCATGATAATCGACCCCAAGGCGTTGATGGAATCCTTTGGCAACCAAGCGGGCTTTGTATCGAGAAATAGAACCATCTGGATTTCGTTTGATACGAAACACCCATTTACACCCCACAATGTTATGGTTGGAAGGAGGAGATACAAGAACCTATGTATGGTTGCGAGCAAGAGCAGCAAGCTCATCATCCATGGCAACACACCAGTTAGGATCTTGAAGAGCTTGAGAGGCAGTAGTAGGCTCAAGGGACGCAGGAAGCAGATGTTTGGTGACATGAAAACTTGTCTTAAAGCCAGGAAACTGTTTGGGACAATGGATATTATTTTGAGAACGGGTTACAATTCGATGAGATGGCTCGAGTCGAGGATTGGACCCTTGGGTTTGGGTAGGTGGTGACAAAGACAAAGATGGAGAAGAAGTATTAGAGGAGTCAGAAGACAAAGGGAGAGGGGAAGAGGAGAGATCATACCTTGGAGTAGCATCACACACCGAGAGAAGAGCTGGAGTCAGAGTAGATGGACTGGAACTAGCAAGAGAACGTGATGAGAGCAGCTCCTAATTAGGCTGTGTGGTAGTGGAAGAAGATCCTTGGTGCGGGAAAGATTCAGAGGGAGTGGGAACCATAAAAAAAGAAAGTTGGATAGCAGCAAGAGTTGGGGAACACGAAAACCAAGTGGAGACAACTTGGTCAAGATCTGTAGGCGAAGTAGTTGAGGCAAGAAGAAATTGATGTTCAATGAATTGGACATGATGAGAGATGTACACACGGTTGGAAGACAAGTCTAAACACTTATAAGCATTGTGAGTGTTGGAATATCCTATAAAGACACAGTGCTTGAAGCGTTTATCAAGTTTATGATCAGAATAAGGACGCAACTAAGGAAAACATAAGCACCCAAAAGCTCGTAACTTATCATAGTTTGGTAGTTGTTGAAAGAGAGACTCAAAAGGTGTTTGATGTTTAAGAACTGAAGTGGGCAAACGATTGAGTAAGTATGCAGCAGCAAGGAAAGCATGAGACCAATATTTTAAAGGTAGAAAAGCTTTGTGGAGCATGGTCAAACCTGTTTCAACAACGTGACGATGTTTCCTTTCAACAGAGCCTACATGTTCGGGTGTGTAAGGGAGAGACACTTGATGTTGAATACCTTGTGATACAAAGTAGGATTTAAGACTTTTATATTCAGTGCCACCATCTGTGTAAAGAGTTACCAATGATGATTTAAAGTATTTTTCGACCATAGACTTGAATTTGGGAAAAACTGTGTAAACATTAGACTTGTAAGCCATAGGAAATAACCAAACATATTTTGTAAAATAATCGATGAAAATAAGATAGTGTCGAAAGCCATCAATTGATTCAATTGGGGAAGGCTCCCATACATCCGAATAAACTAAATCAAGAGGACCACGACTTTGAAGTGAAGAAACTCCAAAAGGCAACTTGTGGCTCTTATTACATAAACATGACTCACAAAAGAAACTGTAGAATGACTCAGTGGGATAAATTGGAAGATTATGTTTGCGAATTAAAAACTAAAAAATATGAGATGATGGATGTCCTAAACGATGATGCCAATTGGCAAGTGATGTCTTGACACTAACACGGGCTTGTTTAGGAGTGGCACCCATTGTGTTTCCCTTGTTAGGCCAAGGCCACTCATACACATCATCCTTGCTCCGCCCTTGAGTGAGACGCGCCCCCTTTTTGAGATCCTTGACAACAAAAGAAAAAGGAAAAAACTCAATAGAAGCATTGTTGGTTTTACAAAACTTAGAGACAGAAATTAAGTTTTGCTTTATGGAGGGAACACATAACACATTAGACAAACAAAAAGACTTAGAAGGAGTAGGGAGTTTAGAAGAACCAGTGTGAGTAATTTCAAGGCTTGAACCATCACCCAAGAGAATGTCATCAGGACCTTCATAAGGCTGGTGGTGGGAAAGATTAGTTAAATTGCTAGTAACATGATGAGATGCGCCAGAGTCCACAATCCAATTTGAAGACGACGAGTTCCCAAAAGAGGTGTGATGAACCTCTGGCTGTTGTTGCAAGAGCCTCTTGGCTGAATTGCATTGTCTAGCAGTATGCCCATTTTTCTGACAAAATTGACATACAACGTTGGAGTGAAACTGATTGTAATGGGAGTGAAACTGATTGTTATGGTTACCATTGTTGTTGAACGTCCTTCCTTGGTGATTGCAGTTATTAAAGAACCTTTTCCCATTATAACTTTGTCCATTGCCATATCAAGGTTGGGTGTTGCCAAGACTTGTGCGAGTATTATTCACAATGACATTTGAACCACCACGTGACTTTTCTCTTTTCAAGAAAGATTCATGTTCTACTGGCTTGTCATGAAGTTCTTCAAATGAAACAAGAGTGTCTCGGGCTCTTATTGCAGTAGAAATCTCCTTAAAGCCACTGCCAAGGCCATTGAGAGCAAAAATAGTCAGAACATCATCACTTAAATGAGTGTCAATGATAGCTAGCTCATCAGCAATTCCTTTGATGGTTTGAAGATACTCTGCAATAGAACGAGTATTGCAAGTGATGTTGGTAAGCTTCTCCTTGAGATTCATTACTCGTGATCTGGATTTGTTAGCATAAAGCTTGTGAAGCTTTACCTAAGCATCACGAGAAGAAGTAGCAGCAGCAATCAAAGGCACAACTCCTTCTGAAAGAGATGCAAGGATTGCATGAAGGAGCAATTTGTCTTGCCTTGTCCAAATAGCAAAATTTGGATTTGAAACAGTTGTTCCATCTTCGGCAATAATTTCCTTGGATGGGCATGTCTTAGTCCCATCAAGAAATCCCATGAGGTCATAACCATATAGTAGGGCGTCAAATTGTGCTTTCCAAGAGGGAAAGTTGTTGTTGTTCAATTTGATGGGTAGTTGGGCAGTTGCATTAATGGAGATAATTCCATCAAAGCAAGAGGTAGAAGAAATGAGTGATACATTGGTTCTCCTGGTTGTGTTTACAGCCATGGTGTAAGATATTTGCAAAAAGAGGTTTTGGATCAAGAAAAAAAACTCGTTAGAGTCTTTACTGCTCTGATACCATGAAAAATATTAAGAGGAGTAATTGTTGAAATTATATATCTATTAAACACATTGAATGGGGTTTATATAACATAAACATCCCAAACGATTACAGAAAATATCCCACAAAACGTGGTCAAATGAAAACAAACATTTGAATACATTTGAATACATCAGAAGTAATCTATTACAACAAAAAACTAATAGCTAAAGAATAGCTCCTATGATTGGGCTTCAATACTTTTATTATTGTGAGGGTGTGAAAGATGAAGAAAAAGTCATCTTCATTAGAGTGCAAAGCAAATCAATCATCTTTTATATTGAAAGTTGTAGTGCAAAGTAGTACACACAATTAGGGCTAGAATTAAGAATTCACTTCAAAATTCGAACTCATTGGAGAATGATGGTTACATGGAAGAAATTTTGATCCTGTTTGATAATTATTTTTTAAAACAGTTTTAAAAAATAGTTTTTGAAAATTATTCTTTGATGTTTTGTAGAACATAAGATTGTTTGGGAACCTGAAATGTTTTAAACCTATTTTTAATATTTTTAAATGTGTTTTAAAATCAATTTTTATGTGTAGAGCTTTAATTTTAATCATTATACATGTTTGTATAATTATTTTTTAAAATAATTCTAAAAAAAAAGTGAAAACAATTAAAAACAACTAAAAAAATGTCCTTTAAAAACACTATATTTTATGTTCTTAAAAAAATTAAAAAAAATTAAAAAAACAATTTTTTTGGTGGTCAAATGTGTTTTCCAATTTTTTTTTTTTCTAAAAAACATAAAATTATTCTTGAAAACAGTTGTCAAACAGATTGTGGACCCACATTTTTCACATGAGTCCCCACTCGTCGGTGAGACTCGTTTTTTAAGGGTGAAAATTTGTAAATCTCATTTATAAAAAAACAATATTCCGATTCTTCAATTTAAAATTTATTTTCCAACTTATCTCTCCTTTTAGATAAACAATCTGATTTTCAAAATTTAAAACTTATCATTTCTAATTTTTTTTTAATTTTGATTTTCTAATAAATAAAAATAAAAACTAAATCTCTTTAAAAAAAAATCTTATGTCAACCCTTTCTTTTCCATTGGTAACTTTCTTTGCAAAAGCATCAAATTTATTAAATTAAATTATTGAATGAATAAATAACTAAATTAGAAAATGATGAAACAATGATAAATAAGTAAGTTAATTAAAAAAAAATAAAAAGAAGATAACAAATAAAAATAAAATGTTGATTGATAATAATAAAAATAAAAATAAAAATCAATATCATTAAATAAATAAATAACTAAGTCACACAAGTCATGTTAAGAATGTCTAAAAGGTGACCTAAGTGTGCTTAAGGTGGTGGGCCTAGGTGGTCAAATGTGCCTAAGTGAACTTGAATGGCCTAAAGGGGCTCGAGTAACCTAAAAAGGCCAAGGTAATCCTAAATGGGTCAAGTGTGTTTAAGCGAGCCTAGATAGGACTAAGGTGATGTCTAATGGGCTAAGTGTGCATAAATGGGCCCAAGTGAACCTAGATGGGCCTAAGGTGGTGCCTAATGAACCGAGAGTGCCTAAGTGAGGCGAAGTGACCTAGGTGGGCCTAAGGTGGTGCCTAGTAGGCCAAGTATACCTAAATGGGCCTAAGTGACCTAGGTGGTGCCTAGTGGACCAAGTGTACCTAAATGGGCCTAAGTGACCTAGGTGGGTCTAAGGTGGTTCCTAATGAGCCAAGAGTGCCTAAGTGGGACTAAGTGATCTATAGGAGCCTAAGGTGGTGCCTAGTGGGCCAAGTGTACCTAAATGAGCTTAAGTGACCTAGGTGGGCCTAAGGTGGTGCCTAGTGGACCAAGTGTATCTAAATGGGCCTAAATGACCTACGTGGACCCAATGTGGTGTCTAATGTGCCAAGAGTGCCTAAGTGGGTCTAAGCGACCTAGGTAGGCTACGATGGTGCCTAATGGGGAGTATACCTAAATGAACCAAATGTGCCTAACTATGTTATCCTAAAAGTGTATCTAAATGAATTATCCTAAAAAAAAAATTATATGTCTAACTCGGGGCTACCAAGGGTCACAATGAGAGGTCAAATAAATCCATCGACTAAAGTTTCCAAGGTAGCTTAAAAGATGAGTTGTACGAGTAGTGTGGGCTACCAAGGAACTACTATGGAATACTGAAAGATTACCTAATAGAGCATATGCTAAGAGGACAAAATGGAGGGTCTACACAGATCCTTTTTTCTTTTAATCTTCATTTATTTGTATTAATTATAATTATTATTTAAACATTTTATTTGTAAGTGAGATTAAAATATATCACTAAAGGTTTCATTGACTATGTTACTTGAAAATCCATGCATTTTGTAACGTGGATGACAATTGATATATGAGAGGAAATCTAGAGGCTAAGAAATGTCTTTGTGTTGGGACTTGTAGTTCATCTTATTTGACAAGAAGACCCTTTGAACCCTTTTATTATTTATTTCTATTTTATAATATAGATTTTAGTTAAACATGTAAATAGCTTTGGTGCTTTCATTATTATTTATTATAATTTTGTTGTTACATAACTTTAGAATACATTTGGTTTCAAAAAGTATTAAATAAAAAAAAATGTATTAAAAAAAATAATTTTCTCATATTTGGTGTCACTATAAAAAATATGAAAAAATATATATAATTAAAATTTGATAAAAATTTATACAATTTAAAATTATTTAATCCTTATATAATAGGAGAGAATAAGTAAAATGATTTGAAGTGTATAAAAATAATTTATTGACTTTGACTCTATTTTTTGTTCCATCATTTTTTCTTTCCTTCTACTTTTCTTCTTTATTTTCTTTACTTCATATTTTCCCTCAAATTTCCCATAACCAACATAGCCTTAAAGTTTGGAGGATACTTTTCCCTTTACTTTCCTTCGGATTTTATGCTAAAATAAAATATATTGACATGTTTATTGATTTAAAAGACATGTTTACAAAGTTTAGTTTTAAAATTGATTGACAGAGATGGATATTCAATTAAAATTAGATTTCTTTAAATCTTGCCAATAAATAAATTACAAAAATTCACTTTATTTTTCTAACAAGCCTATAACACGCTGTTTTTTTTTTTTTTTTTAATATATATATATTTCCACCGAATTCCACCGAAAAACCCACTTTCGGCTAAGAAGACTTCTGACAGGCTGCTTTAGACTGTGTAGTCACATGCTTGCTGCTTTTGGTGCAGAAACTGCAAAGCTTGTAAAATATTTTTAATGGAAGACATAAGGCTGATGATTACTTAGATCTTCTTATTGGAGGAAGGATTCCTTCATAGTCATCACCATTGTCTGGAAGGTAGCTTGTTGAATCATTAGATTCTGCATTTTCTGGAAATCTTGAGGGGTCTTAGCTGTTGCGAGCATGACTTGTAACTGTTGTTTTTTGAGGAGAAACTAAGACATATCATCACTGGCTGAGACTTGTGTGGGGTTCTTGAGGAAATACTGCTTAACTGCATCATTTTTCAAGCCATCCCACCATTTATATATATATATATATATATATATATATATATATATATATATATATATATATATATATATATATATAAATTTGTTATTTTTAATAAATTTGGGATGTTTTATTATGTCTTTTGAGAAATGCAAATTGATGAAAATCATTTTTTATATTTATAAATTTCAATTTATCTTTTGAATTACTAAAAAATATAAGGTATCAAATAGGTATTGAATTCAAATATAGGGTGTTATAAATGTACGGTAAAAAAATCAGAACCCTTACGCAAATGTAAAAATATATAGTATAAAGGTATAAATAAATAAAATTAAAGCACAAAACAATAATAAAAATGAAACTAAGACACGATAAAATGGATAAAGGTATAAAATAATAAGACCCATATATGACGTTTAAATGAATAATACTCGAGAAGAAAGTAATGAAATATAAGTTGTATACGTAACATTATTTATTTAATTAATGATGTTTTTTTGGTAGATACCCAAAAAAATCCGATTCCATATTATAACATGACCCCATGAAAGATGATTTATATTTATATTTATTTGAAAAAGTGAATAGGAAGACTCAAATTTAAGGGGGGCAAAGGACTTTTATCAAGGTTCCATGTGGTACAAGTAATGAAGGAACCAGATTGAATCGGAGAAAATCCAAGGGCAGAACCTGGATTTGAAACAGATGTCAATAAACAGACGGTAACGAGGGGACTAAGACAACAGAGCCCAACTGAAAAAAACCGATATCTGTGGAGGATTCAACTGAGCCATTCAATCCAATTCAATTCCTACACATCCTCTCCAGGTTCCATTTCCCATTTTACTATGCCATCCCTCCTCTCCTCCAATTTTTTCCTCACAACCCATCTTCACAAACACCCACATTTCTCTCTAAACTTCTCTGGATTCTACCCCACCTCCTACCACCCTCCTAGGACCTCCATTTCCTGTTCAGCCCACAGGTTTTTCATCTACCCTTTTCACTTTTTGTTGTTTTTAATCATTTCCATTTTGATTCTACCTATTTTATGTAGTGGGTGAATTGTTGTTCCAGAGTGTTGATTTCATTGTAAACATACAGTTTTGGGTCTTAAGCATTGTGATCAGTTTTCAGATACACTTTCTGATGGGATACTAGTATTAAATTCAATGTTTTTGAGTTTATGGATTTGGGTTCTTAGGATTCAAAATAATTTTCATTTTTTGTGTTTTTTTTTCTTTCATTTATTAATATGAGTTAGACATTGTTATCCATACAATTAGGTCGTCTAAATGTTCTGTTTGGATTCTGAGAAAATGGGTTATAAAGAGAAGGGGGAATAGAGCTATTTGGGGCTTCATTGCAAATGTTTCCAGATTTTTAGGAAACCAAATGACAACAGCATGGTTTTCCCTGGAACATGCAAAAGTTCTTGATATTGGGTATCAAGCAGGGTGTCTTAAAATATGGAGATTATTGTTTTATTTTGGAAATTAGAAAAGAAAACCATGAAAATTTGGGAGACAACTTGAGAAAATATATATTGAAGCTCCTAAAATCTTGAAGTTACAGTGACATCCCAACTAGATATCCATGAAATAAGATGGCATAGTCTTGGTACTTGCACTTAGATCCCTAACTTATGGAATCATTCCGATTAGTTACCTTACTATTATCATGATCTTCCTCAAATAAGCCTAAAAATATGTACAAGGGAGAACCAGCATGAAACTAACATTGATTATGGACCTATTTAAACTGTTTCGAACTGAACGCCTCAAATCATAGGTTTTTATGGTTTGAGTTTTCATTATTGGACTATATATGCTTATTCATTATTAAGATGACATCTACCCAGGGTGGCTCTGATTGTTTTGTGGTATTTGTGGATGAATTTTCTCAATATACTTGGATTCATTTTGTAAACTCAGTCAGAGTTTTCATACTTTCTTGCACATTTATCTACCAAGGTTAAACACTATCTTCAAAAAGAAAAAAGGGAAAAATAACCAAAAAAAAAAGAAAAGAATTTTCCTTGTAGATTCTATTGGTGAATGTCCATTCCAACCATTTAAAGAGTTTGTAGGAAATCCAGTGGGTTGTAACTGGGGTTTTAAACTTAAAAAGGTCACATGGTTCACTGAAAGTTATAAAGCTGGGTTAGTTGCAAAGAGAACCAGAAAACATTTTCTTTAGTTCCATGGATTATTTCAGTGCATGCTATTTGTGTTAATTTGAAACTGGAAGTAAACATAGATGAATGCATTTATTTATTGAAAGAAGAGAGTTTCTGAATGGAGATCTTCAAGAAGACACTCAAAGGAAGCCTCATCTAACCCATCTGCATCTATATGTTTTGTCAACTTCGTAGTCTTGTATAGCCTAACACCAGCACCTCAGGATTGGAATGAAAGACTCTGTTATACTGTCCTTAGTCTCAGTTCTGTGCAAAATCCTCATTGTCAAGCTATTTTCATTTGTAAACCTAGCCAAGATATTGTTTCTTCTTTGTGTTGATGATTGGGTGATTAATGATAACAATGATTTTGATGAAACTATTCAGCTAAATGAGAGCGTTCAAATGAAAGATGAAGGAAAATAGTGATAGTTTCTTAGCCATGGGATAATTAATCTTGTCAAGGTTATGTCTCATCACCAGTAAAGCGTGTGTAAAATCTTATTGCTTGGGTAGGTTTAACAGATGATAAAATGATCCTTACCAAAATTGATTTGAATGTCAAATTACACTCAACAAATGGTCTAGCTCTTTCGTATGCACCTTTATATAGGCACCTTGTTTGATGTTTGTTTTACAAGACTAATATTTAACACCATGAGCTTATTTAAATTTATAGCTTGTGTTTTTCTTTTGATAAAAATGAGATATTTATGATGTTATTTGTTGCATGATATTTGTTGATTAAGATTCTTATTTGGATTTAGGATCATACATTCTTTGGTAATGTTGAGAGAACTTCTATTTTGTGAGATTGGGTTATATGTGGGTCAGCCCAATGGGATTTGCTATAGGTTGACTACCATTTGGATCTGGAAAATTATCATTACCCAACAACCTGCACATTCCATTATGTTATTGGGAATCTTATTGTCCTGAAATTAGGAGGTCAGGCATAGTACCACAAGCAGTTTTTCATTCCTAAAGAGACAAGAAGATGACTAAGCTGCAATTCCCTAGGAAGATCCACTTGACATTAATTAGGTGTTAATGAAACCTTTCACTGGATTCTTTTACAAAATTCTCAACTAATCAGAATGGTTATTACTGAATCCTTATGTCAGGTTGGTTGTTCACATTTCTCTTTACCCTTTGCATCTCCATCTCACCTGAAGCCCAGACCCATTCTTCTAGATTTTCATTAGTCCTATTTTGATTTTCAGGTGCAAGGCCTCTTCTGTAAAGACCTCTTTCTCTCTTTCTTTTCTTTCTCCCCCATTTGGATGCTATATTTTATGCTTTATCCCTTGCTGTCATTGATGGTATCAGATCCTTTGACCATGAATTTTAATTGACATAAGCCTGTCTCAAATTTTTTTACTCCATTTTGCTGTAGTCCTTCATATTCGAGGAAAACTTCTTTAGCTTCCAAATGTGAGCTTCGTTCTTAGACTGCTGGTGCACTAGTGGTTCTTTTATCTTCCCTAGGGATCCGACTAGATGTGGGGAAAATAAGAAGCAAAAAATGGTTGCCCATTCTACTAGAAAAACTGAGTATAAGGCTTTGGCTAATACTGTACCTAAGATCAATTATTTGGTTGTGATGGTTGCTTAGGGATAGGGGTTAAATTTTTATTGACCTACTATCCCCTTTTGTAATAAGAAGACGCTATATTAATACAACAGAATAATGAATTATGTGGGTGCACAAAATACATTCAAATTCACTGTCATTTCATTCATCACCATGTTCTACGAGGTTCCATAACCTTAATATATCTTCTGACAGATCCATTATGTGTTTCTTATGGTAAATGTCCCCACACAAGATGTTTCCAATAGATGTCTCTTCAGTATGAGGTACAAGTAAGTTGTTCCTTTGTATTGGAAAAATCCCCTCAAGGAAATTAGTTTAATTCTACAATATAATTCTCAGAAGTCTCTTTGAAGTTTCAGATGATTTACTAGCAGAGTCCAAAACTGAACAAAATTGCACTATTAAGTTATTTGTTGCAGTTTATGGGTGTTATACATGGGTGTGGCATATAATTTTTTTCTTTTATGTGTGCCCCCTGGTGATTTTTTTTTTTACCATGTCGCATCAATTATCGCTACAAACCATTTACGTTTTCAGGGGTTTGGAAGCTCACTCTATTGAGTCAGTTGATATTTGAGTATTCGGGTTATTTCAGGCTGACAATGTATGTTTCTTGTTTTCCATTTTTTCCTAATTCATGCTGGACCAGATGTACAGAAACAAACAGCAGAACCACAAAACCTATTAAAACCTGCCTTCCATGGTAACTTTGAATAGGGCCGTGAGTCCATGACAGATGATTGCCCCAAACCATACACCTTATCTGCCTTATAGTTAAGATTGGCACTAGTTGTACTTCCACCGGAGGAATGGCATTCCAACAATGAAGAAGAAGCATACAAGATTTTAGCTACAAATATCTGCACATGGAAACATCAATACTGAACAAGCATCCTCATAGAATCAAAATCCTGATTATAAAAGACGACTTTATTGCTGCCTGTCCATGTCAAACATAGGAACCAGAGTCAGATAAAAGACCAAAGTCAAGATGTTAGAATCGCAGTGCGGCCCCAGACATGACCAAGAAACAAGGTGTTCTGTAAAGGAATAGGAAAACTTAAACTGAACTGTAAACCCATGGAGGAGCCCAACCATGTCATTTGCACAATTAACCAACTAGAAAGAGGTGACTTGAGTTTCATCAGACTACCCACTAACTGACTTGTCAAAAAAAATATCAGATGACCTACAAACTGGAAAACTGGGATTTTGTTGCCTACATATGGCAAATACAATTCATGATTGATACTTTTTTTTTTTTTTTTTTTGAATTTTACTAAATCATTTACAAAAGCCTTATCATTGTTACTTTTGGCCTGGGATTGACTCTTCCTAAAATTTCTTGCAAATATGTAAGTAGTACTAGTAGTGGAGGTATCTATCTATGTATCTTTCTGTTGTGCATCTCAATGTACACACACACAAAAAAAGAAAAAAAAAAAAAAAAAAAAAAGAAGATGAATGAGGAAATTTTCCACCCTCTTCCTGTCACACATACCTGCATATTTTTGTCCATATCCATATCATCAGTAGTGTCTTTCATGTTTCAGTGCACAGAGTTTCTTTTGTTTCTATGTCTGGTGAGCTTTGATATTAATACTTTTCTTTCATTCTATGCCAGCAGCAAGTGTTCACTCTCTTTTCTTGCTCCTCTAGAAGCAATACTATTTGACATTGATGGAACAATATGTGATTCAGATCCTCTCCATTATTATGCCTTTCGTGACATGCTTCAAGAGGTATGCTTTTCTTTTTTTCTTTTTTTCTTTTTTCAAGAGATATTCCCATAATTTGTCATTTTTGTACTGCATATGACCAAAGTAAGTGTTCCACAGGTAGGTTTCAATGGAGGAGTCCCCATCACCGAGGAATTCTTTATTGAGACTATTAGTGGCAAGCACAATGTGAATCTTGCCACCATCCTCTTTCCTGATTGGGAACCCCAAAGAAGCCAAAAAATTTTGGAGGATAAGGAAGCCTATTTTCGGAGGTATCATCAGCCACCTTTTTACTTATTTTGTTCGAAATAGAGGATTTGGAAGAAAGGGAAATGAATTGAATTAGAATGGCAAATTTAAATGTTTGAAACCAGAAGAAGTTAATTGGGAAAGAATTAGGAAAGGAGTTGAAGTTGAATTTATCTTTGACTACCACACAACAGCAGTGGACTTTAGATGAAATTTATTTTAAAATTTGTTTATGTTCTCTTGATCCTCTTTTTCTTATTACATGAATGAAAAAAGGGTTAGTAGAAAGAGCAGTTTCTCATTATCGAATAAGAGAAAAAGAAAAATGAAACCCCATTCCTTTCTTTTCCTTTTACACGAATTGAATTTGAATAGAGTGAATGAGCTGAATACAATGATAGATAGATGAAAATAAGGACAGGGGCATGAATCATGATAGGCTCTGATATGATATAGAATATGACCCTAGAAAGGGAGAGTATAGTCTTATCTCAAGAAGCTTTTTGTCATGCTGTGTACTTGTGCTGCACTCCAATTTACCTCTCCTAAGAAGTAATTTCCATACCACAGGTTATCAAAATTAATACCTTTTCTATTTTCTGCGATCCATCCCAAACCCAACCTAATTATCGATATGCAGATTGGCATCAGAACAACTACAACCCATGAATGGGCTGCACAAGTTGTGCAAATGGGTTGAAGAACAGGGCTTGAGACGAGCTGCCGTGACAAGTGCTCCAAGATCAAATGTTGAGCTCTTGATCCCAATGTTGGGCCTGTTGGATTTCTTCGAGACTATTGTTATTGGGAGCGATTGTGAGCGAGTGAAACCGTTCCCTGACCCCTACCTGAAAGCTCTCCAAGCACTTAAAGTGTCCCATAAGCACACTTTTGTGTTTGAGGTCTGGCTTACTCCCACTCCCAAAACCATGTGTTTTAGCCTCTTTTCAAACCTTTGATGGGGCTTTTTGTTATTTGCTTTTTTTTTTTTTTTTTTTTTTTTTTCCTTTTTTTCATACTGTTGAGTAATGTTTTATTATGGTTTCTGTTTGGCTAGGACTCTGTTTCAGGGATAAAAGCAGGGGTGGCTGCTGGGATGCCAGTAGTGGGCTTAGCCAAAAGGAACCCCGAAAAACTACTGGCAGCAGCCGGGGCCTCTTTCGTCATTGATGATTTTGACGACCCAAAATTGTGGGGTGTGTTGGAAGAGCTACAACGCAAGCCAGAGGTAACAACAGCTACTTAGCTCGAAATGCTATTATTCTTTAGCGTATATAATAAAACAATGAGACAAACATGCGCTGCTAAAGAACAAGGGCTTGGTGAAGGGGGTTTATACTTCACCTATGGGTTCTACTCTACATCTATCTGTTCGAACTTCACGTAGAAGTTGCACCCATTGTATTTTACATTGAATTGCTTTTCCCTTTTGATGAGGGATTCATGTACTCAAATGTTACGCCACAAGAATACTTCTGTTTGCCGTTGAGTATTTGTTAGAAGAATTTCAGGGGCAAAAGGAGTCCAGAGAAGAAAGTAATATCCTCTGGAGGTGACCTCTTCTCTATTAACCCTGGTTCCATTTTTTATTTAACTCTACTGCTCTGTAAACTTGGATTAAAGAAATATTAAAGACGAGACACCACGAAAGATGATGATTCTCGAGGAGAGGGGGGGGTTTGTGAATTTTTACGCATCATATATAAAAGGCCATTTCAAGTTCTACAAAACACATAAAGACATCCAACAAGGATGTAATAAGAATTGCACAACAAAACAAAACAAAGAATATCAAGCCGTTCTTCGGTTCATCAGAATCAGAAAAGGTTTGAGTCATCTGTATCTTTTAAAACTGTGAGATGAGGCATCTCCTGATATGCGTCTCATCGGACCCATGATACACTATCAATCTCATCCCTTGCCGCCTTGTATAGTTCAAGTCTTTTAGCACATTGTTGCCTCCTCTCCATTAATGCCGGGTCCTCATCTAACATCTGTGAAAGCTGCTTACCCTGTGAAGCAGATCCCAAAAGCCTTTAGTTAACATCAATGGCGAAAGAGGGCTTACCCATAACCAAGTCTTGGAACAGGATGATCTGAACATTAAATTTTAAAACTAGAAATGAAACAAAATTTTAAAATAAAACTAAAACATAAATGTATACAAAAACTCAGAAAATAATAGGAATTTATTTTATTTTATTTTATTTTTCATTAACAAAGTATGGAAGGGATTGGTTACCAACCACATTCATACATGGAAAGGAAAAAAAATTAGGATTCTCAGTTTGATATTATTATTTGATTCCCCTAAATTATGTGATAGGAATTTGTTTGCACTGAATGAAGACTACTACCGTGCTTTGCATTACATAATACACTATTGCATGTAGAATTGTTATCTAATCAACATTTCCATGAATATTTTTAATATTTCCACAGAACTGATAACTTGGTCGATCCCTATATTTCAGTTACCTAAACAGGTATCACAATAAAGCTGATGCATCTAATAGAATTGGTGTGTGTGCCCACAGGCTGGTGGGTGAGTGTGTGTGCGTGTGTGTGTGTGTGTGAGAGAGAGAGAGAGAGTACCTCTTTCTTCCCAATTTGTGTGTAAAAAAGGTTGAGTAAAGATTGTTTGGCCTCCCTAACTTGACAATGTACCACAGCCTTGGGGATCGTATTCCTGAGTGTGTCAGACACCATGTTCACATAAGAGGACACATTTGATGCTATCCTCCTGAAGTGCCCCTCTGTATACCGGTCTACAGTTGAGGCAGCTGGATTACCCCCAGCTGGATTTCCTACTTTCTCCACTTCCTGGGGAAGTTTCCGGAAGAATTCCACTGTCAGGTATGAAGCTTCCATCTCCACCAACCGAATAACTGTCTTCTTACTGTCGTCACGGAACCTTTCCAAGGATTCACCAGTAGCAGCAGATATTTCAGCTTGCAGAGTTGGGAAACGCTTCAACTCCTGTTCCATCAAAACACAAGCATAAAACCTTTTCCCTTTCACAGAAAGAACTGCACATGCATCAATGACAACGCTCCCAGACAAGTTTACTCAAAATCTCACCTGAGTTTCTCCAATGGACTTCCTCACAAGTTCCTTCAAGACGAAGTGAACCTACGTTCCAATTTCTTGATCAGTCAGATTAAAAAAATTTCTTTCCAGATACATACCACAACTTTCCAAATGAACTTCCATATACATAGCAGATGAAACAAGAACTACTCACAGCATCCACTGAAGCTTCAGCTGGGCCCCTAAAATAATTCAGCGACCCCTCAATAAGGCGACGATAACCTTGTTCAGGGGCAATCAAGTGTGGTTGGTAACCATCTGCCTCTGAAACAATTTTCCGTACATTCTGCAGAGAAAGATGTCGATCAAATGGAAGTTTCCTCAAAGCAGCAGGGAGCTGGTTGTCAAAAACTCCATAAATCCTATCACCTCCTGGTCGTCTGAGATTACAAAAGAACCCCAGAAGTATTAGAAAACAAGTTATAAGCATATACATACACTTATACATATCAGCAAAAACTACTGAGGTTTAATAAGCCTGGGATCAGAAGCAATTTGTCTGATTTATGTAAATTACGCCATCAACCGGCATCATTCCACCATCTAGCATGCATTGCTTGAGTGCATCAGTCCTGCAACTAAAGGAGGTTTGAATCCAGATGCCCAACTAAGATCAATATAAGAGATTGATTCAAACCTGAGTGAGTCTGGATAAAAAAATCTCAATCCAATCCTCACTTGGTTGGGACAAGATTGTGGCCTTGGGCAAGTTGATCCAGCTTAAGCATCATCTTTTGTGTTTGCATTGCATTAAGCATATATTATTAAGAGCTATAAACTGATAAGTGTAAAATTTTGTCATTGTTACAAGGATAAGCTTGATTATGATAGGATTTAACCCATGGCCCCTAAATTTAACTTGTACACTAAATGGATCAATTTCAACAGTTATCTTAAGTGTCAGCTGAGACTTTGCTGCCTCTCCACCAAGGATATTTAGAATTTCAAACACAAAGAACAATTTAGTCAAGAACCACACAGCTTCCTTGAATAGAGTTCAATGCAAAGAATCAACTCAAGGATACATAATCAAAATCTACTTGGACCTAAAATTGACAAATGGAACAATATATCAAATATATATATATATATATAAATAGAAGTATTTCAAATGTTTACCCTCCATCCAGATGCTCCTTGAATATACAGTCAAATGCACGGCAAAGTTCCAAGATAGTGTATAATTGGGCCTGAAAGTAACATCACGGTTAGTTACAACAGAAAAAATGTCTCATTATTATTTAATTAAATGAAGCATAAGCCACTCACCCCTGCATCAACAGCAATAGGCCTACCAAGATGGTCCATCTCTGACTCAAGTTCATCAATGCTTTTGTTTATTAAGGACGTGATACTGGGTATTCTAGCCCTGATTACAGTCTCCAAATGCTGAAACCAAATTCACTCATTCAAATGATACCCAATGTGCTTGTATACATAACGAAGAAGACCTCAAACGGACATACTACAAAGTTTACCTTTGAAAGAAGTTTTGCAAGATATTCGGAACCCATTTTACTGGCCAAGTGTCCATAATCTGGACTAGTTGCAAAATACTCACGCTCCTTGCGCCTTGCAACAATCATGTCCACATTTTTATTGATATCAGCTTGTGAGCGATTCACAATTCCAACCCAAGGATGTTGCAGCCGATAGGATCTTCCTTCAAGAACCTTCAAGCAAAAAAGAGGTGAGGAAGAAGAGCAATCAAAATTTCAGACATCTTGTTTGGCAGGAAACCATATGATTTAGAAATACTTTTCAATATGTAATCAGCATGAATAGAAAAAGACCACAACAAAACATGTAACCAAAAAAGTTTCACATACAGAGAAAGAGAGAGAGACTCACCTCCAATGCATTTGTTCCTTTATCCATTAAATCCAGCTTTGTCAACACCCCAAATGTCCTTTCACCTGAGCACGGTAAAGGCAAACACTTGTTACGAAAGACAAAAACCAACTGACAAGGATGTCTTGTGAAATCTGAATAATACCTGAAGGATCCACTTCCCTAGCAAGTTTGATAGCATCGGATGTTGCTATGTCTTGATTGGCTGGAGATATTGCTAATATAATGCTGTTGGGCTGCAGAAACCATACCCATCAATTAGAGTGACAAATTAATGTACAAATTTAAGGGCTTCAGTTGAACCTGATAAATATCTATTATTCTCACAACATAAGAAATCAAAAGAAAACCACATGACATAAGTGATCACCCAACAAAGCCCTCCAACTATATAGTGTAAAAAACCACATGAAACATATACTGCACAAAATAAAACCTGCTTGACCACAATGGCAAGATGCCCTGAGCTTCAGCTGATAAGGGTAGAGGCTTATGAGACAGTAGCTAAGCAATACAAAAATGCAAAAACAGTTGGATATGTGATTCATATAAGGAGTGTAACAATATCAGCTACAAAAGAAGCCATATCAACAGTAGCAGGCAAATGACAGCCCACATAAAATTCCTGACTGATGATGAAATTGCTTTCTAACTGGTGGATCCATCAACCTAATCCCACGCATACCATCGTTCAGAGAAGAAGTGTTGGAAAACAAAGCTAATCCATTTCTTTCATTTTGCTCATGAGGATGATAGTGCCAAGGTTTTGCAAGAATTTGGTGACCATATCCAACAGCTTACAGGATACCCTTGTTCATTGGTTACTGGAACTGTAAAACCAGAGAGAGAGAGGGAGAGAGAAGATGGAGTGTGTGGTTGGTCCATACATATTTAATTTAAGAAACTACTATCTGTTCACCAAAAACATGGTACACTTTCAATTAAATGAAAAAGTAAAGAGATATAACTTTCCACAATGAAAGGAAGCCGCCAGAACAAAAACTCAAGCATTATGCCCCATATTTAGCATTTTTTAAAGAAAAAAAATGCATTATTACCTTCTCCACATAACTCCTAACCATGTTTTCAATGTCTTCAACAATAGTTTCAGGCTGTCCCTCTGCAAAGAACAAAATCTTTAATCAGTAAAGGACGAAAATATCTAACTCAAAAATCAAATTCATAACTAGTAACTAAATACAATACATACCCACAGCAACCTTTGTTAAACCAGGTAAATCAATCAAGGTTAAGTTGACAACTGCCAAATAGAGAGAATCACAAAATGGTGTCAGAGTAGAACAAGGACATTATCAGTTCCTGAAGATGCAATCAGAAGATTTAACCATTCCTACCAACTTCATTTCACGTATTAAATGATAAAAAAATTGGTAGAAAGAAGAATAAATACAAGCAGGGGAAAAATAAATGGAAAAAATTCTTCACCAAAATAAAAATACCTAAAAATTATTGAAGGTGTCAGATTCATTTTTGTGACATCAAAGCTATTCCCTTTAGGAATGATACTAGATATTCATTTTTAGAGTCATAAGCACAGGAACCTGTTTCTCAAAAGTTTTGAGCTAATTGATAATAGTGAAGAAAAAAATGCATGTGATGAAGTGACATTACAGTCAGATTTTCTTTCCATATGGTAATTCACTGTGAAGCCATATTATTATTTAACATTTCAACCCAAGTATTCAGAAATTAATGTTGCAAAATAACATACCATTTGGAGAGTAGATACTAAGATGAATAGGAACATTTGATATCTGTTTTGTCCTCCCAGTTATTCTATCAGTTTCATCCTGAATTTCTTTGCGAACCAGGGCTGCAGCAGAAAAATCAGATGTCAAAAAGTAAGCAACAGCCCAGCAGACTTTATAAATTACATGCAACAAAAACAATAACCAATGTTAAAGCAAGTATAAAAATCCTGATAATGCAAAATCATAACAACAAACTTTGCTATTTGTGAATAGTTGCCCATTGAAAAAAAAATTCAAATGGGCACACAAAGGTAGTAAACTGCTTCTATCTTATCATCATGTAAGTTCCAGCCACAATTTGAATTCTTGATGCATTCTTTAAATTGTCTTCTTCTTCCTCTTTTTTTATTTTTTGGACAAGGAAAATATAAATACATATTAACAAAAGGCACCTAACAGAAAAAGTGGTACAACCATATGCACGTGTCATATGCAAATCCACATAAAAGGTAAAAAAACATATTAAAAAAAAAAAACAACAAATCACACTCTCCTAAACTATCCCGCCACATGCTATCTTGATGCACTCTTTTATTTTCAATGGTGCATTCTTAATATTATAATGCAATTCTTAGTACATTGTATTACAATCTTCCCAATTCGAACACTTAAGGTACAGCATAAAGTTTTGATACGAACCTCACTCAAAATTTCAAGGTCCTTAGTTTTGGGCCATTATTTGCATTTCCTTTGCCTTTAACTAGAATTATTTGTGTCATCTCATTTGATTGGGATGTACATAAAAGGTTGAGAGATTCTTCCATCAAATAAAATAGAAAAAAAAAAAATAGAAGAAACTCAAGAGGAGGACAAGTATCCCTCAAGCTCAACAGGAGAAAAAGCTTTCCCCTTCACCAAGTTATCAGCATCCTACCTACCCAACCAAGATCTCCATGCAAAGGGGCAATTCACCAGTATGTAAATGTCAACACTATATCAGAGACACTAATAATATCTTCAAGATCCTTTCTCATACTGACACATCTGAGCAATTTCACCAACCATGATATTAGAAAACCCAATCATAGTCTTCTTTCAGGCTTCCCAACAAGGCCAAAATCCTTTGTATCAATGGCCAAACCCAACTCTCAATCTTCAATAAAGCTCAAAAGACTATCACTTCCTGAAAACAGACCAACACCCATCTTCAAGTTACTCACAGAGTAGACAAGCCTAAGGCACCTAATGAGCAAGGAGCCAACTCATCCCCTTTAGTTTATTTGGCATTCATGCCAATAGTAGTCTGACTATTAGATCTTTTCTTCCTAAGATTTGATGACTTTATTTACTTAGAAACTTGCTTGCACAAAACTTCTTACTTCTAGGCACTGTTATCAACTGCACACATAGGCAATAGATGGATGAGTACAAATATTCCTGCTCTCTCTTCATTCCTTTCTGACAATAAAAAATCAAATCCATCTATTTTTGACATGTTTACATGAATAAATGGAGATACGCATACATAGCCACCCAGGAAGTTATTTTGAATTTGAGTTTTCTTTTTCTCTTTCTCTCTCTTCTTTTTTTTTTTTTTTTTTTTCCCTGTTTTGAGATTACAATAGCTGCTAAAATTTCTTTGTTCTGTTTGTTTGTTTTATTTAAATCTTTGTATAAAGGAAATTCGTTCACTTTGCAGAAAACTAGAGTTGCACAATTTCAATATCTTGTGTTATTGTGATTGAATTTGAATGTTTCTTTGTGATAAACACACATGTTAGTATATTAAAAGCTTTATTATGCAATTTGCAGTATTATTTGACATATCATCACATACACTCATGCACTTAGTTTTGACTTACCATGCCTAAATATGCTCTAAGCTCCAACATGAACCTAGGCTCTAGGACACTTAAGTGCCTTAATGTGCTTTGGATTTTCAACTACAATTTTGATAGGCAAGCAAAAAATGTATCCCTAACAAAAGACTAGTGCATTAAGGTAAATAGGAAGTATACTAAGCCCATCAAACAGCATAGCATAGAAAAAGAAGAGGTCCTCTCATCAGGCAGCACCCAACAACAAATCATCTATCTGTGTTTTAACAAATAAGTTCTTACAAAGTTTGTAACTGAAGTGAACTGAACTTTCTATTTTCTAAGATTTCTAGTCTGTCAGAGTTCCAAATGTGCATTCTATGGGAAATATTGAATAGGTTGAAAGCCCAACAAGTGTGTAGATATTTTCTTGGTTATTCTTGTTTTAGGAAGGTTTTTGCCCACCTAAAAAATTTTAAGAAGTTAACAATCCTGGCATCTTGGTGAAAAACAAACTAGAGTTTGATTCCTGAAATTTTTAAAGTTCTAATGATTTTCAATATAAGGGATGATTTCCAAATGCTGTCCACAAGTTTTCACACAAAAAGCCATTCCTTTATTTAATCTTCTAGCTAAGAGCCCCAATCCAACCAAATCCAATGCTTGTTTTAGAAAAAAAAATGCTCCTGTTCCGATTCCTATAACCAAATTCCTCTAAATGGCAAAAAGACATTCAGAAGATATAAAACTACAACTAATGATTAAAAACTAAATCACCATAAATAAATAAATAAATAAAACTACTGTGAAACTTATGCTTTCATCACAAATAAATAATGAAAAGTGCAATATACATACCAAAATCAGTAAATCTCCGTTTTGGCAAGTGAAGGAATTCCGCATACTCCTGTTGTCCACTTTCTGTCTTGTGCAGCTGCAACACCAAAGGCCGCCTCGTCACAATACCTGCAAATCTCCATAATCACCTTCACTCAAACGTCACAAAAACAAAACAAAACAAAACGTCAACGACATGTAAAATCCAAAACAGAAATCTCCAAACCTGATCCCCTTGGAAGAAAATCTCGCCCCACGATGCTCTCCAAAACCGAAGACTTCCCAGAACTCTGATCTCAATCAAAACAAAACAAAATTCAAAATAATAATAATACTAATAATAATAATAATAATAATAATAATAATAATAATAATCTTCAAAATCGGGCTTTCAAAAGCAATAAGAGCAGCTTTAAAAACCTGTCCTCCAACAACAGCGACAGAGGGAAGCGCTTCCCATAGAGAAGAGAAGGTGTTGTCGCCACCGCCATAATCGCCGAGAACAGTACACGCTCTCTGGATCCGATTGACTAGTCCGATCAAGCTCTCCATGGTAGTCATCTTGGAGGAAATTCCGTAGATCTGACGCGCAAAACCCTAGAATTGAAAGGGGAGAAATAGATTTGACTTGAAATGAACGCCAAGTGAGGGGGAGAGACACGGAGTTGTGGTGCGAGTTCTATGTTCTAACGTCCAAGAAATTCTGGCTCTTTCGGCATCGGGAGAAATGTCTAAATGTCAGGGTCGGTGGAGATATCATACGCCAGGTGCGCACTGTTGTTTGTAATAGATGGCTGGTCTACCTTTTTCTTTTATTCTCTCACGCCGTCACGCGTTTGAAATTTTGAATTTTGAAATGTTTACCATCGCAGCCTCCGGGTGCACCCCTTTTTTAACTTCGCCACTAAGAGATGGAAGGCCACTTTTCTGGTTTTTTTTTTTTTTTTTTTTTCTAATTGATTATTAGTATCATTCCTGTTATTATAGTGTTAGGTTTAATAATGGTTTTTTTAGAAAAGTTTTTCTTAGAGAAAAAGAAAAAGGGAAAAATATATATATATTTTATTACTAAAGAATAAAGTATTTTTAGGTAATATCTTTTAATTATATTTTATTTATTTTTTTTAAATTATTAAATAAATAAAAATAATAATTAAAAATAAAATAACATATAAAAGTTATTTTTTAAAAATATAAAAAGTAAGCTTAAAATATTTTAAGTTACCAAATGGGTTTTTTTTACAAAGAATATGAGCACGATTTTCAAAAGCTGTTTTTTAAAATTGTTTTTTAAAATACTTCCTCAGCAAAAAACATTAAAATATATTTGAGAATTAAAAAAATACATAACATTTATTTTTCTTAAAACTATAAATATGATTTTTTTCAAATAATTTTTTATTTGCTTTCACTTATTTACTTACGACTAATTTAACAAATGTGAAAAATAATTGTAGACATGAAAAAATTAGTGGATTAAATTACCACTAATTAGGTCTTCAAAATGAATAATTTTTTTTTTTTTTTAAAAAAAAGAAAGATATCTAAGTTTCCCTAATCTCCAAATTATTATTATTATTATCTTATTGGTAAAACAGAGAAGAAAATTTGTTAAAATCAATTAACTAAATTCCTTAATTAAGCAACTAAAATTCAAGAATTTGAAATTCAAATTTTCTATCTTTACTTATAAATAGAAGTGTTTTCTATCAAGAAAAATTCAGAAAGTAAAATCTTAAGGAGAAAATCCAAAGGCAACTTCGTACAGGAAAACTATTACACGCGTTCGTCGTCTTCCAAATTGTGATTAACTTCACCATTTAACAAGTTCATTTGGGAATAAGCCATTTGTGCCCCTCGATTGATCTTCAAAATCAAGAAAGCATCATCGTCGTCTTCCAGTGTAATCAAGGCAAAATAATTAGAGGAAAAATATTCTTTTGAAAAGAATATTATTTTTTGAAATTGTACCTATAATATTTTAATTTCAATAAATGTTTTGTTCACGTTATTTTTCTATTTGTTTTGCTAATTTTGCAAGAAATTTGTGCATACAATAATTAAAAATAGAATAGTCAAATAACATTTATTTTTAAAACATACTTTAAAATATATAAAAAAAAACATGTTAAAAATATTTCAAATTTTCAAACGAAATATTTGAGAATAATTTTTAATAACATTTCTCAAATCTATCTTCTCTTCCCAAAGTTATTTTAGGTATTAATATTTTTTTCTTCATATATAATTAATTTCATGCATAAAATAAAATTATTAAGTTGACACAATTTTTATAATTATTACCATGATTCCAAAAAGAAATTAATCATTCGTCACAAAGGGTTGAATAAAAGAAGACAAATATATTAGAATAAACAAATGGCAAATAAATTTGGAGAGAGAGAGCAAGAGAGATTATGAATAGAAACTACATAATCACCGAATGCAGGAAAAAAAAATGATAAGAATATGTTAACGAAGGAAAGACAATTAATGTCAAGAAATGTTTATAATAAGGGGAGAGAAAAACTCCATATTCACTTTATAAATGGTTAGTTGCCAAAAACACATTGGAATTTAAATTTTATTTTAAATTGATAATTAATAAAAGAAAATTACATAAATCTTTCTTGAGATTTGACTATATTAACGCAATGTTTCTTGTATTATGGAATATCATATTGATTATATGTCTTAATAGTTATTAGCCACAAAAAAAAAAAAAAAAAAAAACTAAAATATCTCTTATACAAAATAATTCAAATTTTCACTCTTAGTTTATTCTCATCTAACTCATGCACAATTAAATACATCTCAATCACATTTTAAATCAACAAAAAAAATTAAAACCTTAACTTACACCTCTTTTGTCCTAAAATTTCTATAAATCCATCTATTGAAGCTCGAAACTCAAAAAGAAATGGTATTTAATTTCTTTTGTTTTTTGGTCTTTCAATTATACTTAATTGTGTAGGTATTGTCCATTTTGAGCTTAAAGGACTCTTACAACTTTAAAACACATGCACAAGACTAAGAGAAGGTCATACATATATAATGTTAAAAACTTTTTCACTTATCCGATGTGGGATATCATAATCTGTATGGCATGAGAGAAATGATGCATTACTATAGTTTATTCTTTCATTACCTTGACTAAATACACATCATTGATGGAGTTCGTTTATTCTAGGCTTTTGAATGATCAATTAGATTGAAATACTAAACATGGTGCTCTTATAGTGAATGTGAGTGTGAGACTTTACCTATTTTGTTTTAGGGTCCAATAATGAAATCAAAGCCAAATAGTAATAATGAATTAAGGCAAATGCTCATTGCCATGAGATAATTGACTGTCTACTTGGAAGTTGACATTAGAAATATGATGTGTGATGTCTCATGCTAGACTTTGGCTTTTAGAAGCTAAATCATCATCATTGTTGAACCTTAACCTTCTTACATTCTACAAAAGGAAGCTAGACCTTCCATATAATGTTGTGAGGATGAGGATGATGAGGAATTTTAGTGATAAAAACACTATTCCAAGGACCGATAAGCTTTGGTGATTTGTAGGGTACACACTTATCCAATATAAAGAGTTTAGAATAAAGAAAGTTTAGAGAATCATAGTGAAAAGTGAATGACTACTTGTTAGGTTATAACTTAATGAGGAAAATTTGTGTATAAGTAGGAACATGACATAGGAATACCAGTGTAACAAAATTTATCCTATGCTTGGTTCCTAGAAATATGAAGAAAAATATATGAAAGAGAAATAAAAATAAAAATAAAAAAAGTAAAAGGAAAAAAATGAAGGGAGATAAAAAAATAAATTTAAAGTTAGTGAATTATTTTTATATACTACTTCAAACTTCATTATATTTGATTTTTTTTTTCATACTTTTTATAGTAAAATTAAATATGAGAAAATCATTTTTCCTTAACTCTGTATTTTTAGTACTAATTTTCTATACCAAATGTAGCATTAAGGATAAAGTTAAGGGAAAATAGAGTTGAAAGAAGGGTAATTGTTTGTCAATGTTATTACTTTCAAGGAAATATTGGGAGATTTTGGATCTAAGAGGGTTTGAGAAAGTGAGGGTTAAAAATAGAAAAAATTAGGTTCAAAGAACAAAACCAAAGTATTAATGCTATATTGCTATAAAGGTCATGAAAATATAAAAATTGCCTCAAAGATTAAACATTATAACATGTCCAAACTAATAGTCTAGTTCATCTTTCAATCAAAATTCTTGGCCTTGTACATGCATTAAAGGTTGAGTGATATTGCTTTGTACATTGTATTTATTTTGCTTATACAATTAATTGGACATCTATTTCACTAGGTTTTAATATAATGTGGAGGTTACATATGTATATATCATGAGTCACTTGACACTAACGTGCAACTTCTAATTTTTAGGGATGATATTTCATAATCATTATTGTACACCTTTGCCCATGCTTTGTATCTATAAGTGAAAAAGTCTTGTACATTAAATTATCGGGTTAATTGATTAAAAGGGATAAAATCATTCTCAATTTATAAATTTAACACTTCACATTTTTTAGTTTTCTTATAAAAATAAAAATAACACTTTGTGGACCTTGAATTTCTGCTCATGCGCTTCCACTCGATGGCAAACTCACTTTTTATTTTGAAAAATGATTTTATTTTTTAGAAAATGACTTAAAGTCGTCATTTATTTTTGTTTTATTTTTTTTAAAAGGAAAAACAAAATAAGAAAGAAAACCTTAAATATGACTCTTTATTTGAAAAATGTGGTTTGTGAAAAACCAAATCTGGGCTCGAGGGTTAGGTTACTTATTGGGAAGGTATAATAATGACCGTAACACCCCTCTAAGCCCCTAAAATGGGTTTCTACTAAATAAAATGAAGCAAGTATGACAATTGATCGATCAAACATGGATACCAAAAGAATATTAATCTAAAAAAAATAATCAAATGAACAAAAAAGACAGAGAGTGTACCTGAGTAGTGAGTTGATTACTTCATAGAAAACAAAGGTTAGTGAGCAAACACAAAATAGTCGCATGCATGTCACAAAGCGAAAATCAATCAAGCATGACAATCAATCAATCAATGAGGAAATCACACATGTGGGGCCCTGCCAAAACCCGATTTAGTTTTGCACAAATTAATTCCATGAATTCCATTATTTGAAATTATGACATTTATTCACGCTTATTTTAAAATGTGAAAATTATAAAATTATTAAAAATCAAGGAGAATTTGTGAAAGGTGCTTACTAGAAAGAAATATGGCAACTATTTTTTTTTTTTTAAAAAAGGAAATATTTAAAATCAAGGAAAAAATAAAAATGAAAATAATAATAATAATAATAATAATAATAATAAAATAAAAAAGAAAAAAAATAAAATATGCATGCCTAGTGGAAAATGGTTGGAATTGATTTATTAAAATTGGATTTATTTAAAATCAAGAGAGAAAAATTGAAGAATTTAAAATCATTTGAAAACAAGATTTTTTTTTTTTTTTTGAAAATCGGTTTTTGAAAGCATGCATGAAAATATAGGGGGAGACACGTAAATTTTAAGAGTGCCCCACCAAAGGTGGCTATGCATGACATGTGAGAGTGGGTTTCAAGGGTTCATGAGGTGGTAGAAAGCAAAGGATTTTCAATGCATCAACAAACTCGATGGTGGTAGTTAAGTTTCCATCAACCTCAAAACTGACAATTCCACTAAAACCAGTCATCTATCGCTTGGCAATATGATGTTCAGGATGACTTGGCAAGCCTGGATAATAGACGCATTTCACCTTAGGATGGACCTCTAAAAGCTCAGTCATCCTCAAACTGAAATTGCTGACTGTAACAATCCCACTTTATTACTTTGGTAAATCTCCCAAAGCTCTGGGATCTTTATTTCATAACTAGATATAAAAACTTTCAAGAATTGATCTTTAAGGATTATCAATGCGCTCCCCATACTCCTTATAGTCACAAGACCCTTTTCAATCAAAAGTCGAATGACATGAGACCTAGAGACCATCTTCTTCTCAAAGCTAATGAACAACACAATTGGGTACTTGGAAATATCCTCTGGCATCCAATGCAACTCATTCATGAAAAAAAAAACCAAGGATTTCTTGATCCTTGCTTCTGAGGAGTCCATAAACTGGGGTTGCTTCACAAATAACGTTATAACCTCCTTTATGCTCATATTTCTTTGAAACGTGGCCAATGTTGTGAGGTATCTACCATGGCGAGGATCAGCTGCACTCGTCATATTCTTTGCATCCCACATCTATTGGGTAAGTTCTAAGACTGTAAGATCATGGTACTATTGAGATATTAGGAATGTTAAGATATTAGGATATTAGTTGTTCTTTCCTTATATCATTCCTTTCTTGTATCATTTTTCCCATTCTTAGAATGGTGATTACCCTCTATATATACTTTATACATGAACAAATGAAAAAATCAATGAAAAACTACCATTCATCAATTTGAAGATGGTATCAAAGCCATGGAACTGAAATCCTGGATATTTTGTTGGTAAGGCCAGCTATTGCCCCTCCTTTGCGATAAAAAAAATGAGTGAAAAAAATACTATTGTTTTTCAATCTAAAAGTACTTTTAATCCAGAAATTATTTTGACTGAATCAAACTATGACGTTTGGTCACAACTTGTGGAGATGCATATTGCCGAACGGGAAAAACTTTCCTATATTCGAGGTAAGAGAAATCCACCAAAAGAGTTAGAAGATGGATATGAAAAATAGTATGCTGAAAATCAAAAGGTGAAGAGATGGTTGTTAATGTCCATGAGTCCAGAAATTATGAAGCATTACTTACGCTTACCCACCGCTCAAGAAATTTGGAGTGCATTATCAAAGGCCTTCTATGATGGAAGTGATGAAT